>NC_079496.1:81405255-81711924 GCF_030052815.1 Hevea brasiliensis
CAAAACTCTACTGGCATTTATCAGTCCACTAAAATTTTACATCTTTCCGAAGCAGCTTAGTCAATGGAGAAGATAACATAAAAAACTCTTTCACAAACCGACGGTAATATCCAGCTAAACCCAGAAAACTGAGAATTTCTGTGATATTCCTGGGCAGCTTCCAATTAAGGATAGCTTTTACCTTGCTGGAATTTACCTTGATCCCTTCAGCTGACACAACATGTTCCAAAAAGGAGATTTCTTTCAGCCAAAATTCACATTTCGACAATTTGGCGTATAGCTGTTTCTCCCTTAAAGTCTGCAGTACAATCGGCAGATGTCTGTCATGTTCCTTTGCATTCCTTGAATATATTAAAATGTCATCAATAAACACCACCACAAACTGGTCGAGATATGGTCTGAAGATAGTGTTCATCAGATCCATAAAAGAAGCTAGAGCATTAGTTAACCCGAATGGCATTACTAGAAACTCATAGTGTCCATATCGAGTTCTGAAAGCAGTTTTTGGAATACTCTGCTCTTGCACTTTCAACTGATAATAACCAGATCGCAAATCAATTTTGGAGAATACAGCTGCACCCTTCAACTGATCAAACAGATCATCAATGCGAGGCAATAGATATCTATTCTTTATTGTCACCTTATTCAACTGCTGGTAGTCAATACATAAACAAAGAGTGCCATTTTTCTTCTTAACAAACAACACTGGCGCTCCCCAAGGTGACACACTAAGGCGGATGAAGCCCTTTTCAAGTAGTTCTTGCAACTGTGCCTTCAACTCCTTCAACTCTGCTGGTGCCATTCTATATGGTCTTATGGAGATTGGATCCATACCAGGCAGAACATTAATTTCAAACTGCACTTCTCTTTCCGGAGGTAATCCTGGCAATTCATTAGGAAATACATCTGGAAAGTCATATACTGTAGGGATGTCCCTCAATGCTGGACTCCCCACTTGGGTATCTACCACATGTGCCAAGTATGCTTCACACCCCTTTCTGATCATTTTTCTGGCTAGTGCAGCCGAAATGAAGTTTGATGGCAATAGCTGCCTTTTCCCATGTATTATCACATCACTGTACTGAGGAAGACCAAAAGTGACTGTCTTCAGTTTATAGTCAATCATGGCGTGATGCCTGGCTAACCAATCCATGCCCAAGATGATATCATAATCTCTGAAGGGCATTTCAATGAGATCAGACAGAAAAGTGTGTCCTTGGATCACCAAAGGACAATCCCTATATATTCTATTAACCCTGACCTCCTGTCCTAGGTGACTTGTTACTAACACCTCAAATCCATTTTTGTACATGGAACAGCAATGCAATCAATGATGCTAGCACGTACATAAGAATGGGTAGAACCCGGATCAAATAACACAAACAGATCTTGATTAAAGGTTGAGAAGGTACCAGCTACAACATCAGATGTCTCGACCTCTTCTCTCTGTCTCATTGCATAGACTCTGACTGGAGCATTATCTTGCTTTGATTGTTTCACTGTGCCTTGGCTGCCTGCTGGGCTACCTCTACCCCTGCCTCTACCTTTGCTGGGTGGTTGTGAACCTCCGGTGACAAGACTCTGAACTGACCCTTCTGCAGTACTAAGAGGTGGTCCAACTCTGCGAGTACTGGTGCAGTCCTTGGCAAAGTGTCCTATACCTCCATAGTTATAATAGGCTCCAATAGCCTTGTAGCATACCCCACCATGATTTCTTCCACAAGTTTCACATTGGCGGGGAGGGTAGGAACCTTTGGTACTCTGCTGACCAGATAAAGGAGGTTTCTGTCCTAAATATCTTCCTCTACCAGACTTCTTACCACCTCTGTTGTGTCCCCCATGGTTCTTCTTCTTTCCAGTAGGACCACTGGAACTCTGTTCTACTGACTTTTCCTCTTTTTCTGACTTCTCTGATTTCTTTTTCTCTGGGGCTGCTTAAGATTCAATTCTTTCTAACTCTAGGGCTTGAGAAATAAGTTCAGAGAAGTTAGTGTGTTTGAATCCGACCACTTGTAATCTGATACTGGGCTTCAAGCCGGTTTCAAACCTCTTACATCTCTCCCTGCTGGTAGAAAGTAGACTTACTGCATAATGGCTCAGGCGGGAAAATTCCCTTTCATATTCAGCCACTGATCTACTCCCCTGTTTCAGACTTAGGAACTCTTGTAGCTTCTGGTCTACATAAGCATCAGGGACGTATTTTTATCTAAACTCCCGTAGAAATCATTCCATGTTAGCACTGCAGGTTCTACCAGACTGTGGGGAATGGTTTTCCACTAGTTATATGCATCCCCCTGTAGCAGAGATACTGAATCCCCATATTTCATTAATTTGTCATACTGCCTAGCAGAAGACTGTGGTTTTACCACTGGTGTCTTTAGTGGGACTTGAGTAGGCATATTACCAGCCATCTGTTGAAACATTGCAGCCATCTCACGAGCGAATCGAGCGTAAATCTTGATGCTGAAGTGATCCATTGACATTGCGTAGGGCTGGGGCATCCCCTTGTACCTCAACCTCTATAGATTGATCAACTGAACAATCACCCTCTTCCATATTCAATGTGAGGATCTTAGACCTCCTGAATAAATAACACAAGGAGATTTCCTCCCATTAGTGCATATTTATAATGTAATGTACTGTATGTATCAAACAATGACATTGAGCAGTTGTACTATGAAGAAAGAATATTCAAATTACAGGTGAAAATAGAATTTAAAAACTTGCTCTGATACCACTAAAACATGTCACACCCTACCCCTCTATAAGGCATAACATGATTCCGTAGTATACCTAATGAATTACCAACTTCTTCTACTGATAACCCATTACATACACTACAAGGGATTTTAAAACTTTTCTTACTTCTTTTTATAGTGGTGAGCACTATTTACAGGTGTTAAAAAAAAATTTTAAACTGAAAGGAAACAGCTAATACATTTGAATTATTAGGAATTTCTGTAAAAATTTTAGCGGAGTGCCATCTATATTTTGAATAAAACAGTTCTTCAGAAAATCGGTAAAAAGCACTTCAAATATATTTCTCAATCTCATCTCCAACAGTTAATCAACACATTATGTTTCTCAACTCAAATCCACAATAATTTTTCAATATTTCCAAAGGCTGAGATAAAAGAAATATAGTACAAATTTTACAAGCCAAAATAATTCACAATTTATTTTACAACTTCAATGTACAATTTTAATTTACAACTACTCAAAACCAAAAACACTATACATATACAGTGAACATACATTACAATACAAAATGCAAAATACGGTATACTCAATATACACGATGATCTCTCAGTATTGCTCTAGCAGCCTAGTCTGCTGCCTTGTCAGTTTGTCTACCTGCGACAGCAATGAAAAGCTATCGCTGAGCCATTGTCTCAGTGGTGCACAACATTAATCAAATACAACTTTAAATCATAATTCATAAGTCATATAAAGAGTGGATACTTAAATCATAGTTAAATTCAAAGACAATGAATTTCATAAAGAATTTAAACTCCATTTCACAATATCACAATAAATCTCAATAAATCAAAACATGGTTAAATTCAAAAGACAGTGAATGTCAATAAGAATTTAAACTCCATTTCACAATCTCACAATACATATCAATAAATCACACACAGCTTAATCATGTTCCAAAGTTCAATTCATCCCAAAAGCCGATGGCTAATGAGGAATTCAATTCGTCCCAAAAGCCGATGGCTAATGAGGAATAACATAGCTAGCTAGCAAAAATATGAGTACTCATTCTATTCGTCCTCAACAGGCGCACACCTCAACACTTCAGCCAGAGAGAGAATTCAATTTGTCCCACTAGACAAGCTAGCGAGGAATTCAATCAATATACATGATAGCTGTGGTTTCAAACTATTTACAATGTTGTTCAATCAATAAGTATCCATCAAATATCATTTAAACAATTTTTCACAGTTTCAAACCATTTACAATGCTTTTCAAGCAATAAGTATCCATTCAAACACATTTCTACAATTTAAAACAATAATATACAAATAGTCATAATTTATTTCAATTGAAAAATTCAAAAGAAATAACTGTTGTACACAAACCTCTGATAATTGTCTCTTGGCTTTGACTCAGTGTTTCCTTCCCCTTCCCTGAGTCTTTGCTAACTGAGAAACACAATTTGAAGTATTTCAGTACTCATTTAAACTGTCTCTAACGACAATGCTTAATAATTAATTCATTAAATTCTATTAATTCCTTAGTTAACCTAAGATGTCGACCCTCGATGCATTCTAGGTGAATTAGGTTTTAATGTTATCAATGTGTCACATTTATGGCCTTTTAGTGTTGGTACATGTTACCCAATTCATTTCTATGTATTGTGCATTTTATTGCAATTTGCCGGATTTCGGTATACTAATTTGACCTAGCCGGATGACCTAGTTTTCTCGGTTTTTGGGTTTCAATCAAAACTACAAACTTGTAGATCTATGTCTTATTGTACGCGGGGAAAAATTTCAGGTCATTTTGAGTTTACTAGACCAAGTTATGGTCATTTTACTATTGCTGGTCAAAATGCATCAAAATTGGTCACTTTAGGTCATTTTAGGTTCGGCCAGTTTTTGGACCCGAACTTGTGCAAGCTATTTGACTTGCTTATAATCATTTCTGGGCTTTGGTGTCTTCATAAGACTTGTAGATATATGTCTCAACTATTCATGGTAAAAATTTCAGGTCAATTGGACCTGTTTTGAGTAAGTTATGGCCAAAACACTAACTACTGCCCAAATGGTCAATTTTCAGGCCTTAAATACACTAATCCGGATTTGGTCATTTTTCAAGTTACCTTCCAAGCAGAATTTTGGTAAGCTTCCTTCATGAAAGTTGGCACTTTTTGTGCCTAATTTCACCTCCAACATACCAATTGGAGCCACACACTTAAGGTTCTAGGCCAAAATGCACACTGCCCTATTGCAACACTCTTCATCACATACCAAATACACTTTTAACACTTACCAAGTTACACATTCATGCTATTTCTGTTTTGTACCATAACATAAACACATTTTACAATACATTTTTGGTCATTTTGGCAGCTTATAACCACACTCAATATGCACCTTATAGTACAGAATTTACCAAGTCCAAATTACACACAATTCAATCACATAACCTAGCTCATTTACATGTCCAAACTCAAACCCTTATATACATACACAAGCTGCCATAACAAGTACCATAATTCAACAATAATATTCCATAAACCAAACCATGAAACAACATTTTTTTGGTTCATAATTCAAGCTGCCGATTCATGCCTCTCTTTGAATTAATTTCCAAGCTTCCAAAATCAAGTATACATTCACACACATCTAATATACATCACCCAACTTATTCCTACACACATAAACACTTCATCAACACTTTAATCTACCATTTACATACAAGGATAAACTACCCTTAAGGAGTTTCCATGGCTGCCAAAAATATACATCTCCCTTCAAACATCAAACTTCAAAAATCTTTCTATAATTCAAATACCCATAACATCCACACAAACTTTAATGAAGCAAGCATCAAAAATACCTACTTACCACTTTGAAAACTCTTCAAAACCTCTCCAAAACTTGATCTTCTTGTTGTCTATCTACTGCCCAAGGTGTATGGACAACTTTTAATGAAGGAAAGTGCAAGGAAAGAGGCTTGGATCAAGCTTGCATGAAGCTCCAAGGTGGACTGCAATGGTGGATTATTCTTCTTCCATTTTCGGCTGATCTTGAGAGGTGAGGAAGAAGATGAATCTGCTGTCCTAAATGAAGAGTAAGTGGTCCACTTTAAGTGTGAGTGGAGCACTAAGTGAAAAATAATTGTTTGTTTATTCATAACTTTCCTTATTCCCACATTAAGCTCCTAACTTTTACTATTTACATTAGGTACCACCAATTTAATTTTTCATGATATTTTCCAAGTGTAATGTCATTTATTTTTAATATAAATTTAGGTCAAAAGACAACTCAGGGTGTCAAATGATCACAATGCCCCTGTTCGGGTTGCATTTCCAATTTTTCAGTAACACCGGATTTTGTCATTTTCTCGATTTCTCACTTTTCTTTGTACTAATTAATTAATCTTTCTTTGATATTTCTAATGATATTTATACTTCAATAGACATTTATTTAAGTCCTAAAAATATTTTCCAGAGTTCCCCGCGGTCCAAGGCTAGTCAACGGTCCATGCTGGTACTTCCCGGTGCGGTCACCCTTCGCTAGGGTTATAGGCTCGTTTAACTTGGTTACATTTCATTGCTATTATTTTTCCTTTGTTTTTCTTGTATTTTCTTTTCTTGTATTTCATTATTTTATGTCTCCTCACTTATATCTAAGTGTAGTTCTAGGCATCTTAGCTATCCGGACAACACTGATCGCCAGAACAGTAGACGCACTACCAAACATAGGGGTATTATAGATTCTGGCAGTTTTTATACCCAATTTTGTGCAAGCATTTTGACTTGCTTATGGTCATTTTTGGGTTTTGTGATCTCTACAAAAGATGTAGCCCTATGTCTAAGTTTTCTAACCATATAAATTTTAGGTCATTTGGACTTGTTTTGAGTGCGTTATGGCCAAAATACTTACTGCTGTTCAAATGGTTAATTTTTAGGTTTGTAATGTCACCAATCCGGATTTGGTCAGTTTTTATGTCACTTTTTGGATAGAATTTAGATAGGCTTCCAACATGAAAGTTGGCACATTTTGTGCCTAGTTTCACCTCTATTTGGCCTCATACCAATTAGAGTCACACAATTCTATTTATAGCCTAAAACACATACTGCCCTTAACACATTTTTGAAGTATCAACCAATCACACATTCAACTAACTACACTTCACTTCCCAAACCTAATTCTGCATTTGTATCATACCAGAACCATTCATCACTTTACATTATAGTCACTTTAGGCAGAATATAACCAATTTACAATGCACCAATTACACTTTCAATTCACAATATCCAATTCTAAATAACATATACACATAACACTCCTAACCATTACATATAACTTCCATCATCAATTATACAAACTGCCCCTACATCATCACCACCAGAATTCATCAATAAGTTTCATGATATCATACATAATTTCATGGGTTTAAAGGCTACCCAAAAATGGCAGTTTACTTAGGTATTGAATTTCCCTTACAAACCTTAATTTCAATTGCTCAATTCACACATACACATAAAATACATTGGCTAAAACATCTTATGACATTAATCAACATGATTTCCCGTCAATTCCCAACAAATATATGTAAGAATAATTCATTAACCATGAGATTCCATGGATGTCCAAAATTGAATATATCAATAACTCCTCAAAACTTTAAAATTCCTTCACCAAATCACCTATCTCAAACTAAACGTAAACTTTAACAAAGAAAGGATGAAGAAATGGTTACTTACCTCTTATGGACTTTCTCAAAACTCCACTAAATCTCTTCTTTCTTATTCCTAAAATGTTGCCCAAGGTGTGTGTGCAAGCTTTAATGCAGAAAATTGTGTGGAAAGTGGCTTAAAGTGATGTGCATGGAGCTTGGTTGAGGTACGGTAATGGAGGTTTCCATGGAGGATGAATTCGGCTGAATATTGAGAGGTTGAAGATGATGGAATTTTCTGTCCCAAATGGCTTATAAAGGTGTCCCAAATTATGAGTTAGTGGAGCACTAACTTTGGTTTATGTTTAATTAATTTCTAAGTTCCATAATTTGCAAATTTGCCACTAAACTTTCACTATTTTTATTTCATTTCTAACTTTCATTTTTCATAAGGTTTTCAAACTTTAATTTCATTTATTTTTCATGAAAATTTAGGTCAAAAGCCAACTTGAGATGTCAAATGATTAAAATGCCCCTCTTTGGATTGCATTACGAATTTTTCGGTGCTATCGATTAACTTCTTAACCCGCTGATTTCTTTAATTTTCGTTTTTGTTTATATTTACTTAATAAATTTTCTTTGATATTTTCAATTTCAATTACACCTCAATAAATTTTTATTTAAGTCTTAAAAATATTTTTCAAGGTTCCCCGCGGTCCAAGGCTAGTCAACGGTCCTCGCCGTAACTTTCCGGTGCGGTCACCCATCGCTACGGGTTTGGCTCATTTAACTTAGTCACATTTCATTGCTATTATTATTCCTTTGTTTTTCTTGTATTTTCCTCTATTGTATTTCATTATTTCATGTCTCCTCACTAACATTTAAGTGTAGTTCCAGGCATTCTAGCTATCCGAACAGACACTAGTCACCGGAACAGTAGAACGCACTACCGAATATAGGGGTGTTACACCAAATGGGGTGATTCAAAAAATGAAATGTAACTAGACACAATAAGAAACAACTCTGATGAAGAATATTTGGCCAAATTCTCACTGTAGAATGGCCTAATGGAACAGTGAACTCTAGCACCTAAAATTGAAATTTCTGATTTATTCTCCATTGGTTAGAAGTATGGATTGGCAACTAATGCCAACACTTTTGCGAACCAAAATGTGGTAAATTTATGTGATTAGGACTCATGTAACTATTATACATTGGAAAGTCAATAATTTGACCTAAATAGTAAAATAAATAGTAACCTTACATGTAAAATATGAAAATTTAATTAATAACTTTGTAATGTGCCCTAGTACTCCTAGTAAGATTGGTTTGGATAGATTGGCATGCCAATAGAGTTCAGTTAGCAGTACTGCACATGGCATTATGCCATTCTATGATTTTATGGTTTTTAGCCATTCTGATATTATGGTGATACTTGGCCTTGTGCCTAATAATTATTACAGCTTATTAGCTATTCTATTGCACACCGGGAGATACATATGTGATCGATGGTGTGATGCCCGAGGTACTTAGTACCCAGTGCCAGTTTGCCCGTTTATCCAGTCCAATCATCCAGTATAGGTTACTTGGGCAACAAAAAAAAATGAAAGTTGATAAATTTAATGAAATAATGGATATACCAAGTACCAAAGAAATAAGACTATAAATAATTACTAAAAATTTGTCTGCATGAGACATCATTATATACACTGTATATTTATTTTCTTTAGTTCTTTTTATTTTATTGTTGGCACCACTAAGCATTATTGCTTAGCTCGTTGCTTTTTGCCACGCGTAGGTTCTGGAGAGACTAACAGAGAGCCCAGTAAACCACAGACTAGGTGAGGCCATCCACAGTTCTGCATAGTATCCGTGTCACCTTATAGACTTTCGTGCATTGGTAGGACACTAAGTCCCATTTTGGTATTTTGTAATTAAACTTTTATTTTCTCATGTATAATTGAGACTCATGTAATATATTTTGGTATTAATGTTAATATTTGTAGTTTGTGTTTATAAATGAAAATTGAGTATTTATTTATGATTTGTACATGATTATCATGTGAAATGAATGAATGACAAATAGAAGAATATTTTAGAAATATTGAGATTTTGCTGATATAATGGAGTTTGAGAATGATTGATAATGTATAGGAAGTGTTTTTCACAGGTTCTAGATCGAGTCCATACCATGCATTACATTTATAAGAGTCGAGGTGACACTAATGTAGATCTGTTTGGTTTTCTTATTTTGATTAGGATATGGACCCCACGTCTCAGAGGGCAGTTGAGGAGGAAGTGGAGAGTCATGCTCCACCTCCAGCAGCTGAAACTGGGGGTAGGGGAGAACTTACTCCACCAGTTCCAGCAGAGCCTGCACAGCCTCCACAAGCCATGTTCCAGCAAATGGCCGAGTTTTACAGACAAATGGCAGGGGTAATGCCACCACCACCACCACCTCCACAGCAAAAATCTTATTTGGAGAAACTCAGGAAATTTTGGAGCAGTGCATTTTTTTGGCAAGAGAGAAGATGATTCTGTTGCAGCTGAGAACTGGTTGAACATAACAGGAAGAGTTTTAAAACAACTCCACTGAACCCCAGAGCAAAACTTAGAAGCTGCTGTATCTCTATTGCAAGATGATGCATATCAATGGTGGTATACAGTGTCCAGTGAAGTGCAGCCAGAACAAATAACCTGGGACTTCTTCCTCTCAGAGTTCAGAAAGAAGTATGTGAGTAGTGTATATCTGGAAGAGAGAAGAAGAGAATTTATTAACCTGAGGCAGAGACAGTTGACAGTGGCAGAGTATGAAAAAGAATTTGTTAGACTAAGCTGTTATGGAAGGGAGATAGTCCCTAATGAGGCCGAGAGGTGTAAAAGATTTGAAGAGAGGCTAAATGACAACATAAAGATTGTCACACCCCGGCTTAGTGGGCCCCAGCTCAAGCCCCTCTATGGGTGGCCATCTTGCCGGCGTACCCCTCTAGAGGCCGGCGATGCAACTCAAATCGATCTTGTCGCCTCTTACCAATTGGTGCTGACTCAATTGGTAGAAAGCAGCTCGCCCGTGGTGATATGGGTTCGAATCCTAGCTCTGCAGGCGAAGGGATTGAACTCCACCAAAGCGGACGATGCAGATTTGAGTTGCATCGCCGCCTCTGAGGCACGACAAGATGGCCACCCATAGAGGGGCTTGAGCTGGGGCCCACTAAGCCGGGGTGTGACAAAGATAATGATCACTACCTTGGAAATTACAAACTTCACCAAGTTAGTCAAAGCTGCAATAAAAGTTGAGAAAGTCAGAATAAGTGAGCAGACCAGAAGAGAGAGACAGCAGAAGAGGGGTCCAGGTCAGTCTAGCTCATCTCCTATACCAAGAAAGAAGTTTAGAGGTCCACCTGCTCAGAGTTCAGGTTAGCCTCAAGGTCAGGGTCAGTCCTAGGGGCCCAAACCACAGTTTACACCTAGGAGAGGCCAGTCCACACCATCAGTGGGCAACTCTCTAGGGATGGTGTTCAAGGGACCAGCCCCAGCATTTTCTGCTTGTCCATATTGCCTGAAGTGGCATAAGGGGGAGTGTTGGAGAGTGACAGGTGCCTGCCTAAGGTGCGGGTCGACAGAGCATCAGTTAAGGAACTATCCACGCAGAACTGCTATGGCTACTCAAGCACAAGTAGATAGACCTACCCCTGCACCTCAAAGGGATAGGAAGTCTAGTAAATTTGAGGCAGTTGGTCCATCACAGAGACCTGCATCTGAGCCAGCTGAGAGGCCAGAGGTCAGAGCACCTGCCAGAGCTTATGCCATGAGAGGTCAGGAGGAGCAAGATGCCCCAGACGTCACCAGGGGTACGTTCTTCCTCTACAACACATCTGTGCATGCATTAGTGGATCCAGGATCCACTCATTCATACATATGCATCAATCTAACCGTAGAAAGGGGGATACTAGTAGGAAAGAGTAACCAAGACATTCTGGTCACTAATCCATTGGGCCACAGTGTGGTGGTGAACAAGGTGTATAAAGGTTGCCTGTTAAGGATTCAGGGGTATGAATTCTTAGCAGACCAGATTGAATTGCCTTTCCATGAGTTTGACGTGATTTTGGGAATGGACTGGTTGTCACGTCATCAGGCAATGGTTGATTGTAAATTGAAGAGAATTTTCTTAAAAACTTCTGAAGATAATGAGATGACAGTTGTGGGGGAAAGGACAGATTTCTTATCCAATATCATTTCAGCCACAGTTGTAAGAAAACTGATGAGAAAAGGCTGTGAAGCCTACCTAGCACATATGGTGGATACTAGGCAGGCTAAGCCAGATCTGTGTGACATACCCACAGTAAGAGACTTCCCAGATGTGTTCCCTGAAGAATTGCCTGGTTTACCACCAGAAAGGAAAGTCGAATTTGCTATTGAAGTACTGTCGGGTACAGCACCAATCTCTATTACTCCTTATAGGATGGCACTTATTGAGTTAAAGGAGTTGAAAATCCAGTTGCTACGCCCCAGTGTGTCACCATAGGGAGCTCCAATGCTATTTGTAAAGAAGAAGGATGGGACTTTGAGGTTATGCATCGATTACCGGCAGTTGAATAAAGTGACTGTGAAGAACAAGTATCCATTGCCTAGAATTGATGATCTGTTTGATCAGTTGAAGGGAGCAGGAGTATTTTCTAAAACTGATCTCAGGTCAAGGTAATATCAGTTGAGGGTGAAGGATGCAGATGTCCCAAAGACTGCATTCAGTACCCGATATGGGCATTATGAGTTCCTGATGATGCCCTTTGGCCTAACAAATGCACCAGCAGCATTCATGGACCTTATGAACCGTATCTTCCATCCATACCTAGATCGGTTCATAGTGGTCTTTATTGATGATATTTTGGTGTATTCCAAGACCAGGGAAGAACATGATGAGCATTTGAGGATTGTTCTGCAAACCCTGAGAGAAAAGAAGCTGTATGCTAAGTTTTCCAAGTGTGATTTCTAGTCGAGTGAGATTGCACTCCTTGGACACATAGTGTCAACTGATGGGATTAGGGTGGATCCCAAGAAGATAGAAGCAGTGATGGAATGGAAGCCTCCCAGAAATACAACTGAAGTTAGAAGTTTCTTGGGGCTAGCTGGGTATTACCAAAGATTTGTGAAGGGATTTTCTTTAATAGCTGCTCCAATGACCAAGTTGTTACACAAGAATGTCAGATTTGACTGGAATGACAAGTGTCAGGCCAGTTTTGATAAGTTGAAGGCTATGTTGATAGAGGCACCAGTGTTAACATAGCCAGTGTCAGGAAAGGACTTTGTGGTCTACAATGATGCCTCACATAATGGGTTAGGGTGTGTATTGATGCAAGAGGGTAAGGTGGTTGCCTATGCTTCCAAGCAGCTGAGGCCACATGAATAAAACTACCTTATCCATGATCTAGAACTTATAGCAATTATTTTCGCACTGAAGATATGGAGGCACTACTTGTATGGGGAAAAGTGTTATATTTACACAGACCACAAAAGTCTGAAATACTTGCTAACCCAGAAGCAGCTCAATCTTAGACAGAGGTGATGGATTGAGTTCCTGAAGGACTATGATTGTGTGATTGACTACCATCCTGGGAAGGAAAATGTAGTTGTTAATGCTTTGAGCAGAAAATCCATCACAACTTTGAGATCATTAGATGCCCGTCTGTCCTTGGCTCGAGATGGAGCTATTTTGGCTGAGTTGCAAGTGAGGCCAAACCTACTACAGTAGATTTTAGATGGGCAGAAGGTAGATGAGAAGTTAATGGCTACTATGAGCAAAATCTCAGAAGGGAAGGCAACTGACTATGAGGTGAAAGCAGATGGGTGTATATACTATAAAGGAAAAATGTGTGTGCCAGATGATGGAGAATTAAAAGCCAGTATTCTAAAAGAGAGACATACCAATGTTTATGCGATGCACCCAGGAAGTACAAAAATGTATCATGATCTAAAGCTTCAGTATTGGTGGCATGGTATGAAGAGGGACATAGCTGACTATGTGACTAAATGCTTGACATGTCAGCAAGTTCCGGCAGAACATCAAGTTCCATCGGGTTTGCTACAACCTATACGCATACCTAAATGGAAATGAGATCAGGTCACCATGGATTTTATAAGTGGTCTACCTCTCACCCAGAAGAAGCATGATGCATTATGGGTGATAATAGATAGATTGACAAAGTCAGCATACTTTCTGCCAGTTAGGACTGACTACTCACTAGAGAAGTTAGCAGAATTGTATATCAGTGAGATAGTTAGACTACATAGAATTCCACTTTTCATCATATCTGATCGAGATCCAAGGTTTACATCGAGATTTTGGAAGAAGTTGCACGAATCCTTGGGTACACAACTCCACTTTAGCATAACTTTCCTTCCTCAGACGGATGGACAATCAGAAAGAGTAATCCAGGTAAACATCAAAACCAATTGAATTAATACAAATATTAAACGGAAATGATAATAATAACATGAAATATATGGTAGGTCCTTGAGGATATGCTGGGGAGTTGTGTCATTGAGTTTGAGGGAAGTTGGGATAGATACCTCACACTGGCAGAATTTGCATACAATAATAACTACCAAGCTAGCATCAAAATGGCCCCTTATGAAGCATTGTATGGGATGAAGTGTAGAACTCTAGTATGTTGGACTGAATTGGGCAAGATAAACTGGTAGGGCCAGACCTGGTGAAACAGACTGAAGAGAAGGTAAAGTTAATCAAAGCCAATCTGAAAGTTGCCTCAGATAGACAGAAATCTTATACCGACTTGAAGAGAAAAGAGATAGAATATGAAGTTGGAGATAAGGTGTTTCTCAAAGTCTCATCATGGAAAAAGGTATTGAGGTTTGGAAAAAAGAGTAAGTTGAGCCCTAGGTTCATTGGCCCATATGAAGTCATTGAACGTGTGGAACTAGTGGCCTACAGGCTAGCTTTACCACTAGAGCTGGACAAGATCCACAATGTGTTCCACGTATCTATGCTAAGAAGATACCGCTCAGATCCTTCACATGTCATCTCCATGGAAGAAATTGAAGTACAACCAGATTTGACATATGAAGAAGAACCCATACGAATCCTGGCTCGAGAAGTGAAAGAGTTGAAGAATAAGCAGATTCTACTGGTGAAAGTGCTTAAGAGGCACCACAACACCGAGGAGGCAACTTGGGAAAGTGAAGAGACGATGAGGCAACAGTTCTCTCAACTATTTGCATCAGGTAAATTTTAAGGACAAAATTTAAATTAGAAGGGAAGAGTTGTAACACCCTCATTGTAGCAATTCGTTACATTGTACTATTCAGGTAATCGATGTCGGTCCGGATAGCTAGAACATCTAGAAAAATATTTAGACTAAAGTGAGGAGCCATAATTAACTCAAATATTAATAAGAAAAATGTAGGAAAAATTTTAGAATTAAAACACAATCAAGTTAAATGAGCCGGTGCCCTAGCGATGGGTAACCCAGTGGGAAGTTGCGGTCTTCGCAGCTAGAAGCCCTAAACCCAGGAGAAAATTCATAAAATAATTTTTGAGACTCCAGAGAAGAGTCATTGAGGTTTTGATAGCATTAGAATGCCAAGAAAATACTTAGAAAAATTTTTAGATCAGTACAGACGATTTTGGCTCAATAAGCCAAACGGAGGGCATTTTGGTCATTTCGTCTTCAGAGATGATTTTTGGCCGACTTGTCCAGTTAATTAAATAATTATTATGACATAAAATGTGAATAAATATTGCTAAAAATTTAATTAAAAATGAGTAGAAAAGAAAAGAAAAGAAAAATAAAATAAAGGTCATATTTATGACATAAGAATGATGTAACTAAAGCCTCCACCCAATCACAATTTAACAAATTAACTAAAGAGATAAAAATGAAACAAAAAAAAAGATTAAAAACAAAAAAATCAACAGCCCCTTCTTCCATAACAGCCGAACCAAAAGAAAGAGAGAGAGAAAGAGAGAGAGTCCTCCATTGATGCACTCATCAAAGCTCCAAAACCTAGCCAACTACACCATAAAACCTCATAACCCCTTCATGAAAAATTGATCTTACACCTTGGGCAAGTTAGAGGAAGCAAAAAGAAGAAAAAAAAAAAAAAGAAGAGTTTTTCAAGCTTAGGAATTTCCATAAGAGAGGTATGTGCCATGAAACCTTAAAATTGTTATTTGAATCTTGCAAATGAGTTGATGGAAGTTAAAACTTTATCAAAAAGGAAAGGAATCTAGGTTTAAGGAGGAAGTGGAAATTTTGGTCCCTTAGAGAGGGTTAAGGTTTTGAAGTATTTGATTAAATTAAACCTGTATATTTATGTTACTTAAAGTGTATATATATGAATAAAATTGAAATTGAATGAAATTGCATAAGATTTGTAATTTTAACAAATTAGGATTTGAACCAAATTAGGGTTTGCTCATACAATAGTGTATGAACATATTAATGGTCAATTAGTGACCATTTGGTAAGTTTTAAACTTAATATGAAGTGAATTGAGTCATTGAATGTTGGAAAGAGTAGGCTGCCTTGTGTGCTGCAGTCTTGACTCCTAGAGTCCAATGTGTTTGGAAAGCCTTAACTGAACTTGTATAGCTCCAATTGGTGCAAGGCCAATTAGAGGTGAAACTAGATACATAATGCCACTATTTTGGTGGAGGAACCCTGCCTAGAAAACTAACCTAAGTGGCTCTAAAAAATGACCTAATCCGGGTGACCAATATGATGTCCCTGGAAAATGACCAAATGAATAGTATTCATTCATTTGGTCATAACTCAGTGTAGAAAGGTCCAATTGACTTGAATTTTATACCGATAGAAAGCTGAGACATAGCCCTACAACTTTTATAAGGAAAACAAACTCAAATTTTGACCATAACCTGTCCAAAAACTCACCTGCAATTAATGTACAAAATTGTCAATATCCAAAAGTTGCCCAGAAATTCTGGGTAAAGGAAATCTGACCAGTTATGGTGAAATAGCCATAACTTGAGCTAGAAAACTCCAAATGGGGTGATTCAAAAGTGAAATGTAACTAGACACAATAAGGAACAACTTTGATGGAGAATATTTAGCCAAATTCTCACTGTAGAATGGCCTAATGGAACAGTGAACTCTAGCACCCAAAATTGAAATTTCTGATTTATTCTCCATTGGTTAGAAGTATGGATTGGCAACTAATGCCAACACTTTTGGGAACCAAAATATAGTAAATTTATGTGATTAGGACTCATGTAACTATTACACATTGGAAAGTCAATAATTTGACCTAAATAGTAAAATGAATAGTAACATTTCATGTAAAACATGAAAATTCAATAAATAACTTTGTAACGTGCCCTAGTAAACCTAGTAAGATTGGTTTGGATAGGTTGACATGTCAATAGGGTTCAGTTAGCAGTACTGCATATGGCATTATGCCATTCTATGATTTTATAGCTTTTAACCATTCTGATATTATGGAGATACTTGGCCTTGTGCCTAATAATTATTACAGCTTATTAGCTGTTCTGTTGCACACTGGGAGATACATATGTGACCGATGGTGTGACGACCCAAGGTACTTGGTACCCAGTGTTAGTTTACCCATTTATCCAGTCCAGTCATCTAGTATAAGTTACTTAGGCAACAAAAAAAATGAAAGTTGATAAATTTAATGAAATAATGGATATACCAAGTACCAAATAAATAAGACTACAAATAATTACCAATAATTTGTCTGCATGAGACATCAATATATACACTGCATATTTATTTTCCTTTAGTTCTTTTTATTTTATTATTGGCACCACTAAGCATTATTACTTAGTCAGTTGCTTTTTTCCACGCATAGGTTCTGGAGAGACTGACAGACAGCCCAGCAGACCATAAACTGCGTGAGGCCGTCCACAATTCTGCATAGTGTCCGTGTCACCTCACAGATTTTCGTGCATTGGTAGGACACTAGGTACCATTTTGGTATTTTGTAATTAAACTTTTATTTTCTCATGTATAGTTGAGACTCATGTAATATATTTTGGTATTAATGTAATTATTTGTAATTTATATTTATAAATAAAAATTGAGTATTTATTTATGATTTATACATGATTATCATGTGAAATAAATGAATGAAAAATAGAATAATTTTTTAGAAATATTGAGATTTTATTGATATAATGGAGTTTGAGAATGATTGATAATGTATAGGAAGTGTTTTTCATATGTTTCGAATAATTGTTTTCTCCATTTTTAGTCGATACTCTGCCGGATTTTCTCTAAAATTTTCAGAACCAAAAATGAATTTATAATTTCAGTAAATGACTTAATAGAGTTAGATTTCACAAATCGCACTTTATTACCATAAAGAAATAAATTAAGGAAGAATAAAAATAATTGAGATAAAATATTATGGTCCAGTACACTGTGTGGCATATCTTACTCGGCTACACTGTAGACGGGTAAGGGGTGTCACAGTTCTGGATTTTGGTCAAAACACAGAAATTGTAGCTTTAAGTCTTATGAAGATTTTGGCTTTGAATTCACTGTATTTACAGTTTTGTGGAATAAGTTATGGCATTTTTTTCAAAACTGACGGGAGGGTCAAAGCCCAGAATTTCAGGTCAATTTTGGTTCTGGTCAGAATTGTTGACCTAATTTGTTCTAGCAAATTGGTTGGGTTAGAGTAAGAACTAGACTCTGCGTTCTTCATGAAAAAAGTGCTCCTATGTCTAACCTTTTCAATGGTTTAAGAATCAGGTCATTATAACCTTCCTAGAGTGAGTTATGCCCATTTGCACATTTACTGTTCATATGGTCATTTTTCCAAATCCAGCATCTGGTTACCCAGATTCAAGCCAATTTTAAGTCATGTTAGGTTTAGTTTCTGGACAGGGTCTCTGCATAAAAAATGTGACATTATGTCTTAGGTTTAATGTCCAATTGGCTTCATACCAATTGGAGCAATGTGGCTCTACTTATGGCCACATAACCACACTAGACTCAAAGTCCAGAATCCTGCACAAGAAATTCATCACTTCCAATCTAAATTCCACCCAACTACCAAACTTCAAACTACATTCATTACACTTCAAATAGTCAACAAATGATCTCAACCATGTCATTTAGGCATCAATTCCCAAAACACTAAATTTTGAGTCAAAACCCTAACTATCAAAACCACCTCTTATGCAACACCATGCAATTCAATTTACCAACCATACCAATCATCATACCTAAGCTTGATTTCAAGTCTAATTACAATTAAACACATTAAACACCACATATTCCATAGGCTGGCCGAATCTTCATAAGGCTCAATCATGCATAATTTCTTCATTTTTTTTATTGATTTTAACCATAGCTCAACTTAAATTCATGTTTAGAATAAGGTGGAAGTCAAAATTTGCATTAACCTCACTTGTGACCAATTCCAAGCTCCCCAAACTTCAATTCCTTGTCTTCTTTTTACTCTCAAACTCTTAATCAAGGTCTTGTGATAAATTTTGGTGAAGGTAATTATGGAAAATATGGTGAGAATCAAAAGAAGAGAAAGCTTTGAATGAAGAAAATAGTGGAAGGTTTGGAAGAAAGAGGTTCAGCCATAGGAGAAGAGCAAGGAAGAAGATAGTTTTTCTTAGTCAATTTTGTCTCTTGCTATGCATTTATCTTCATGTAATTGAATTAAAGTTTTAATTATGTCATTATATCATCATGCTTGGTCATGCTTGTGTCATCATGTTGTAATGCTTATGTCATATTTCAATTTTATTTTATTTTCTTTCTTTTCTCTTTTCCATTACAAAATTCATGATTTTAATTTATTTTAAATGTTTTTTTCTCACTCTTTTTTATTGACATTTAGGTTAAGATTCAATACTGAGGATGAAATGACTAACATGCCCTTTGTTGCGTTCATCGAGTTTTAATTGTCTTTACCAATTAGCATAAATTTTCTTGCATCTCCTTGACATTTTTATTATTATTTAAACCTCATAAATCCTTCAATTAAATCCCAAATATTTATCTCACAGGGTTCCTTATGAGTCTAGGAGTTAGCAACTATCTTCACAGTCGCTTCCCGTTAGGGTTACCCATCGTCGGGACCTCAGCTCCTTTAACCTATTGGCATTTCATTTCTTTTATTTTTCCTTAATTTTTCTTAGTATTTATTCAATCCCTCTTCACTCTAGTTTAAGTGTAGTCTCAGACATTTTGGCTATCCGAACAGATGTTAGTCATCGGAATAGTAGAATGTACGGACTACCTAAAGTGAGGGCGTTACAAAAAGTCTTGTTATATGACCTTGGTAGGAAGTTTGGGAGCAAGAAAAAAACAAGGAAAGTGAAGATTGGGAAAACACAAAATCTGCTCAATAAGGTGAGTCCCTCTTCCGACTCAAGTTGAGGTATACTCATAAAAATAAGGTTGAATAAGTGGAAATAACGTGAGAGATTGAAAAATTATGCATGATTGGAAGAGAGAGAAATTCGGCCAGCATGAGGACTTGAGGGTTTGATGTGTTTTTAATTGAATTGATGAGAAATTTTAGTTTAAATGATGATGTATGATTGATTGGTGTATTGAAATTGTATGAGTTGCATGAAATTGGGAAAATAGAAGAATTAGGATTTATGGAAAATTAGGATTTTATTGTAGGTTACTCATTTGATGTTTGTAATGGTAAATTTTGGTCATTGGAAATGTCTTAAGTGTGAATTAGTATAGAATTGATGAATGGAATTGATGGATTGGTGATGTGCCATAAGCTGGAATTCTGGACAGTTTGAGTTCGGTCCACTTAGATGGTTATATGTTGAGTTATATAGCTTCAATTGGTGTGAGGCTAATTGGAGATAAAACTTTAGACATAGAGCTAGAATTTTCATGAAGAGACCTTATCTAAAAACTGACCATAAGTTGCCCTAAAATTTGCTTGAATCTGGAATTGGTGTTCTGGACTGACCAGAAATTACTAAATGAACAGTACATCTTCAATTAGGCATAACTCACTCTAGACACCTACAACTTGGGTGATTCTTGAACCAATGGAAACTTGAAACATAGTAGAACAATTCTTATGAAGATCATAAACTCAAATTATGACCCTTACTTGGTCAAATTGCTAAGCAAAGTTAGTCAATCAAACCTGATTGATTCTGGACTAACTTAGAAGTCCTGGACAAATGGCCATCTAACCAGTTTTGGCAAAAATGTCATAACTTGGGCTACAAAACTATAAATGTAGTGATTCTAAAGCCAAAATGTTCATAACACATAAAACTACAATTTTTATGTTTTGACAAGAACCCAGATGTAACACCCTCCCGGTAACTATTCCGTACATCCCGCTGTTCCGGTGACCAGTGTCGGTCCGGACAGCTAGAATGTCCGGAAAAATATTTAAACTAAAGTGAGGGACCATAATTAACTCAAATATTAATAAGAAAAATTTGGTAAAAATTTTAGAAATAAAATACAAACAAGTTAAACGAGCCGGTGCCCTAACAATGGGTAACCAGAGGGAAGTTGCGGTTCTCGCAACGAGGAGCCCTAGACCCGGGTTTGGGACTCCAGAGAAGGGTTATTGAGGTTCCCATGGCATTAGAATGCCAAGAAAATATTTAGAAAAATTTTTCAATCGGTATAGACAATTTTGACCCGTTAAGCCAAACGGAGGGCATTTTGGTCATTTCGCCTTCAGATACGATTTTTTGCCGACTTGTCCAGTTAAGTAAATAATTATTATGACACAAAATGTGAATAAACTTTACTAAAAATTAAATTGAAAATGAGTAGAGATGAAAAGAAAAGAAAATGAAAGAAAATACCTAATAATGACATCATATGATGTCATTAAAAACCTATCCACCAATCACAATTTGTTAAACTCATTAAAAGAGATAAAAGTGACCAAAATTTTGAAAAAACAATCTGTATCTTCAACCTTTGGGCAGCCTAAAAAACGTTGAGAGAGAGAGAGAGAAGAGGTTCCACCATTAAAGCTCCCTTAAGCTTCATTTCCCACTTCAAACCACCTCAAAACCTTGTCCTCCCTTCACTAAAAATTTCCCTTACCACTAGAGTAAGACTTGGGCAGCAATTAGAAGAAGAGAAAGTGGAAGAAATTGAGGTGTGAACAAGCTTAGAAAATCACCAAAGAGGTTAGTGCCATAACCTTTGCTTTTACATCTTTCTAATCATGAATTTGAGCTAAGTTAAGTTAAAAATTTGACAAAAATTGAATTAATGAAGCATGGTTATATTCCATGAAGTTTTGGCAGCCTTGACATGAGTTAGGGTTAGGAGAAATCTTTGGTTTAAAGTGACATATTGCTGCCCCTCTTATAAATTATATGATTAGTATAGCAAATTAGGAGTGGGATGCATGAATTGGAGGCTTGGTCAATTAGGGTTAGGGTTTTGGAGAGAAACTTGGACCTTGTTTAGGTAATGGTGAATGAACATTTTAATGGTCAATTAGTGACCATTTGAGGCAAGTTAATCATAATTTGAAGTGAGCTAATGCATGGCAAAGTGAAATGTGCAAGCTGCCTAGAGACAGCAGCAATGAGGCTGTGATTCCAGCCCACTTAGACAGCCATAACTTTGGCTGTCTAGGTTCAATTGGTGTTTGGCCAATTGGACATGAAACTAGACTTATAATGGCACATTTTTTCTGAAGAAACCATGCCCAAAAGACCAAAGCAAGAGGACCAAAAGTTGGCCCCAATCCGGATACCCTGCAAACTGATTCTGCAGAATGACCAAATGAACAGTAGTAACTGTTCATTTGGCCATAACTCACTGTAAATATGGTCAATTGACCTGAAATTTTTACAGCAACAAGTTAAGACATAGACAAACAACTTTCATGAAGAAACCTACCCCAAATTATGACCATAACCTATCCAACAAGGTAGTGGCAGTCACTGTTCATGGTACTGTAGATTTGGTAAATTCTGCAGAATTAAAATCCGGCCAGCTGTGGTTTTTGGACCATATCTGGAGCTACAAAACTCCAAATGGAGTGATTCAAAAAAGGAAATTCAACTAGACAAAATAAGGAACAACTTTCATGTTTACCATTTCCTCAAATTCCCACTGCAACAGGACCCAATGGAACATTAAATTTGGGTCATAAAAACTGAAAATTCTGCCCTCTTGGTTTTAGATTTGGAAATGGATTTTGTGGTTAGTTCCAACAAGTTTTAAATATAAAATGTGGTACATTGGGAGTGCTAAAACCAATATACCTATTTTCTATCCAAAAGTCAACATTTTTGTTGACCAATGAGGTGAATAGTGACACCAAAACTTGAAATTCAAAATTTGAAATTAGAAATGCATCTAGGGGACTTTAAATTGCAATTGGCAATTAATACTAGCAAATGTAAAACTCAAAATGTGGGATCTTGGTATAATTAGAATTAATATATCCACTAAGTATGAAAAAGTCAACATTTTGGTTGACTAGTAAGGTGAATAGTAATCAAAATGATTAGTAAATTAAGATGAAAACCTAGAACCAATTCTAAGCTTAAATGCTTAGAATTGTATGACAAATGTAGACTATGCATCCTAGTCAAAATTGTGAAAAAAAAATTAAGGCCATAAATTAGAAATCCATGAAATATTCATGGATTACTTGAAACATGAAAAATAAGTCACCTAATTGATGTGAATAGATAGTTAGGGCTTATATGCCCATCACAAATGAAATTCATAAAATATTAATAACTCAACTTGAAATATAAAATTTGTAATTACATAAGTAGATTCTTGAATGTATAAATGAGAAAAGGGAAAATGTTCTGAATACAATGGTACGTGTGAACCATTGTTTAGAATTGTGATCAATATGAATAACATAATGAATGAATAAATGAACCATATTAATGTATGAATGAGACATTAGTTCTCATTATTGTAGAGAGGAGAAGTATTTTGAGTTCAATGGTATAAAAGGATAATTGATGTGAATTGTGATCATATAAATGATCAAATGAATGTATGAATTGTAATTGAAATTTATCATGAAATAATGAAGTCATAAAACACAATATATTAATATTTAATGATATTATGTGCCCTTGTATTGCCTAGACATGTGTGTCAGATTGGATAGTTTGGCATGCCAATAGGGTATTGTTTTAGCAGTACTGCGTGTCACACCTTACCCCTCTGTAAGGCATAACATGATCCCGTAGAATACCTAATGAACTACCGAACTTCACCTACCGATAACTCATTAAGTACCCTACAAGGAATTTTAAAACAATTTTCTTATCTTTGACAAGTGGTGAGCATTTCTAATAAGTATTTAAAACATTTAGTTGAAATTAAAACTAATTAATATTTTTGGCCATTTTAGTTTTCTGCAAATCTTATAAAAATTTTGACAGAGTTTCCTCTGTATTTTGAGAAAACCGTTCTTGAATACTGTAAAAGCACTTCTAAAAGTTTTCTCAACAACTACTTCGGTTTCACAATGTAACTCAATCAAATTCTCAAAATAGTGTAAATGATTATCATTGATATTTCTTTAAAAACAAAATAATTTATACACAACATTACAAATTTATATCAATAGAAAAACAAACTAAAAATTATTACAATATTCATACAAATTTTTGTAAAAGAAGCTCAAGACACATTTTTAAATGTCAAAACATATATGTGAAATATATACATCAAAAGAAGTATATTTATACAGAAAACTTTAAATTTGGTAGCTTCACACACCTCGTGACTCGATCTGCTGCTCCTCTAGTTTCTGTATCTGCGACAGCAATAAAAGCTATCGCTGAGTACTAGGACTCAGTGGTGCACAATATACTAAAATAATCTTTATGCAAAACTTAAAGCACATTCATTCAAAATTTTGGCTAAACATGAAAATTTAATACCATCATGCATTGTAAGATTTTACATGTAAACCAAGTTCATTTCAAAGTATCAAAACACATTTCATAAAACCCACAGTTAGATCACGCCATTCGAAACAAATAGAATCTCAATAGCCAGAGGCTAAAGAGAAATCACATGAATCTCAATAGCCAGAGGCTAAAGAGAAATCATATCACAGGCTAGCTAGCTCAAATATATGGATATCCATTCACATCCTCTTCTACTGGCACACCTCAACACTTCTCCAGAGAAAGAATCAAAATTCAAAACTAATTACCCTCACTAGTCGTGCTAGTGAGGTGTTCAAATATGTGGTCATGACACTGTGGTTTCAAAACTTATCTTAATAATTTGCTAAACATTGTCATTTCAAATATACACAATAACTTTCACAATTTAAATCAAACATCATAAAAATGCTATAATCCAATATTTCACATTATTCAAAACATTATGCAAAAGATGATTATAAAAGTATATGTTGTGCACAAACCTCAAACGAGTCGCCTGTTGGCCTTGACTCGACTCCTTGGTTACGTCGGTATTCTTTTCCACTGAAACACGAAATTTTCCAATGTTTCAGTACTAAAACTTAAAATAAATCCAAAATAAACTTAACTTCACATTTACCTAGCTCTAACGTGTTAAATTCGACGTTCTCGAAATTTTGTGTTTCGGGTTACTATTCACTGCACTATTCAAGTCAAATTATTGACTTTCTAAGGCTTAATGGGTATGGGAACTCCAACTTCACCCACATACCACATTTTGGTCACCAAACTTGTTGGTTTTGGTCATTTGTTTAAAGCTTAGGTCATTTTGGCAAAATTGCCAATTTTCGGTTTTGGTTCTCCGAAGTTGCACTGTTCCATTGGTCGATCTACTGTTGGAATTTGACAAAACTTCCTTCATAGAAAATGTTCCTTATTTTCTTAAATGTATTCTCATTTTTGGATCACCTCAATCGGAGTTTTGTAGCTCAAGTTATGGCCAAAATAAGTTTCTTGTTCACGATTATCGTTCATCTTGAGATTTTGGTGCTGGCAGATTTTGGTCCAACTTTGGTTAATAATTTGATCAAGTTAAGTTCATAATTTGGCCTCACTTTCTTCATATGAAATGTTGTACTATGTCTTAGGTTTCCATCGGTTCAAGAATCGCCTAAATCCGAGTTTTCCAGAGAGAGTTATAGCCATCCAAACATTGCTGCTCAATGAAAATTCTGCAGAATCTCAGTACAGTAAATTTAACTTTGCTCAATGATTTGAATGAGTTAATGGCCTAATTTGGGTTGGTGTTCTTCATGAAAGTTTTAGGTCTATATCATATCTAATTTCTGGTAAAATTTCAGGTCAATTTGACCTACCTAGCTCGAGTTATGACCAAATGAACAGTTACTGTTCATTTAGTCAGTTTAGTGCAGTGGCAGCCTGCTATCAACTCACTTTGGTCAATTGTTTCACCAAGTTTTAGTCAGTTTTTGGCTATGGTTCCTTAATGAAAATTGTGCTCTTTTATGTCTATTTTCATCTCCAATTGGTGGCATATCAATTGGACTTGTAAAATTTGAGTTTTGGTCCTTCAAAGTGGGTTTGGTCATGCTGCCAGTAGCATGACCATTGACCTACGAATTTGGTTTTTATTCCAACAATTCCCACACAACTTATTTGGTCATAATTGACCATTATTTCATTTCACAATAGGTTAAACATGCCATTTATGCATTTCTCCAAATTTTGGTTCATAACCCTAGCATTGAAACCCTAACTCACTCATTCAATCACAATTGGTGCATTTCCATCTTAACACCATACTAATGTAAGTTTATTAACATCTTTAATTCCCTTTAAACACATCAAACCATACCAATCATACTCCCATCAACCAAGCCAAAATTTCAGTTTGTCCTTCACAAATTTTTTTTTTATTTCATTTCTTTAGTTTCTAGTTAATTAGACTAATAACACAACTAATTCAACAAAAAAATCAAATTTTATCTACTAACCTTAGTGCAGAATTTCTTTCCTTCAAACTTCTTCCTTTCTTTTTTTTTTTTTTTTTGTTGTCAAGTCCTCTATCAAGGCTTGAAATCAAGGTTTAATATTGGAGGTTTAACTTTCTATGGTGGAATTAGGGATTTGATCAAGCTCAAAATAAGCTTTAATGGAGGTTTTGGGTGAGGGAGAGGGAGAATGAAAGTGAGCTACGGGAAGAAGAGCTTTCAAATTTTTTTTCTTTTATTTTCTTTTATAAATTTTTAGTTATGGAAGACCACAAAATTTAATTAAATAAATATTTAATTAATTCTTTTATGACATCATCTTTGACGTTTCTAACTTCTTTCCTTTTCTCTTTTTTTTCATTTTTTTTTCTATTTATTTTTCTATTAGTTCTTTAATTTAATTCACAATTCTGAAACTTTTTTTTCTCCGATTTTATTTGTGATTAGGTCAGAGTCGATTCTGGGTCAATTGACCAAATTGCCCCTCAGTTCATCCTGGTTTGCAAATAATCCAATATTTCTTCCGCTCCCTTACCTAATTATTTGGTAGGCTTAATGATTCTTTTTCATGGTTTTCTCTTTTCCACTGTGTTCATAAGGGTCCTAAGGACCGCAGCGTCACTTTTTACGGTTCGAAATTTGAGTTTAAAATGACTTCGCAGTCGTTCCCAAGGAGGTCACTCATCGCTGTGACTCTCGACTCGTTTAACCTCTTATGTTCTGTTTTTCTTATTTATGGTTAACTAATTAAACATTACTAATTATTTATGTTTTTGGCTTCTCAAGTTGTCTTAAGTGTGGCCTTAATCCCATTAATTGTCCGGACCGACACGATCCAAGACGATGAAATATACCAGGCTATACAACGGGGGTGTTACAATTCTCCCCCCCTTAAATAAATTTCGTCTCGAAATTTTACCTGGTATCAATCTCTGAATAGCTGTGGGTGTTGTCTTCTCATGTCCTCCTCTCGTTCCCAAGTAGCTTCTTGGCCCGAATGATGGTTCCACAACACTTTACCAACGGTATCTGCTTATTCCGTAGCTGCTTCACCTCATAAGCCAGAATCTTTATGGGTTCTTCTTCATATGTGAGGTCTGGATTCACTTCAATTTCTTCTACTGGTAGTACATGAGATGGGTCTGATCGATACCTCCTCAACATAGACACATGGAAGATATTATGTATCTTCTCTAACTCTGGAGGTAGTGCCAAACGATATGCTAAAGGACCCACTCTTTCCAGAACCTCATATGGTCCGATAAAACGAGGACTTAGTTTCCCCTTTCGGCCGAATCTCATAATCCTCTTCCAAGGAGAAACCTTGAGGAAAACTTTCTCACCCACTGCATACTGAATATCCCTTCTTTTCAAATCAATATAGGACTTCTGATGGTCTGATGCAGTCTTAAGTCGACCTCTGATCACCCTGATCTTCTTCTCAGTCTGCTGAACAATTTCGCGTCCAATCATCTTTCTTTCACCCACGTCATCCCAACACAACGGGGTTCTATATTTTCTGCCATACAAAGCTTCATATGGAGGCATCCTAATGCTTGATTGGTAGCTGTTGTTATAAGCAAACTCAATTAAAGGCAAGTGTGTATCCCAACTACCCTCAAACTCAATCACACAAGCCCGTAGCATGTCCTCCAATATCTGAATTACTCTCTCAAACTGGCCATCTGTCTGTGGGTGGAATGCAGTACTGAAGTTCAATCTAGTTCCTAGGGCTCTCTAAAGACTACCCCAGAATCTAGAAGTGAACCTAGGATCTCTGTCTGACACAATAGATACTGGCACTCCATGTAGTCTCACAATCTCATCAATGTATAACTTGGCCAATCTTTCTAAACTGTAGTCCATTCGAACTGGCAGAAAATGAGCAGATTTAGTCAACCTGTCAACAATGACCCAAACTGCGTCATGACTTTTCTGTGTCCTCGGAAGTCCCATCACAAAATCCATCGTTATTCTCTCCCATTTCCATTCTGGTACTGGTAGTGGATGTAACAACCCAGCGGGTACTTGATGCTCTGCCTTTACTTGCTGACAAGTTAGGCATTTAGATACAAACTCTGCCACATCCCTTTTTAAACCCATCCACCAGTAATACTCCTTTAGCCCTCTATACATTTTTGTACCACCAGGGTGCATGGCAAAAGGAGACTCATGTGCTTCCTTCAAAATGATGCACGTCTAATCAACATCATTAGGAACACACATTCAGCCCTGCTGTAGCAATACACCATCATCACTGAGAGAGAATTATGGTTTCTTGCCGTTTCGGACTTCTTCCATCAACTTCGATACTTCGATCATTACGAGCGACCATTCTAATCTGATCAATCAACACTGGCTGTACATGCCATGCAACTGCTGTCTGCCCCTCATCATTAATCTCTAAGCTGGCATGCAATGATCTTAACTCATGTACCAAAGACAAAGGAGTAACCCGTAGACTTGCCATAGTCCTGCGACTTAAGGCATCAGCCACAACATTAGCTTTCCCTGGCTGATAGTCTATCAGACAATCATAGTCTTTTATCAACTCTAACCATCTCCTCTGTCTCAAATTCAGCTCTTTCTGGGTGCCCAAATACTTCAAACTCTTATGATCTGTGTAGATATAACATTTCTCCCCATACAAATAATGTCTCCAGATCTTAAGAGCAAACACTATAGCTGCAAGCTCCAAATCATGTGTTGGATAATTCCTCTCATGCGGTTTTAGCTGGCGTGATGCATAGGCAATGACATTTCGATCTTGCATCAATACACAGCCTAACCCATTGTGAGAAGCATCACTATATACTGTATATTCTTTACCCGGAGTAGGTAAAGTCAGGACTGGAGCTTCAGTCAAACATCTTTTCAACTCATCAAAACTTTGCTGGCATTTATCCGTCCATTGAAATTTCACATCTTTTCTAAGTAGCTTGGTCAATGGAGATGCCAACATGGAGAATCCCTTCACAAATCGACGGTAGTATCCAGCTAAACCCAGAAAACTACGAATTTCTGTGACATTTCTGGGTGGCCTCCAATTAAGGACAGCTTCAATCTTACTTAGATCTACCTTGATGCCCTCTTCTGATACTACATGCCCCAAAAAAGATATCTCCTTCAGCCAAAATTCACACTTCGACAATTTGGCATATAACTGTTTCTCCCTCAAAGTTTGCAGTACAATCCGCAGATGCCTATCATGCTCTTCTGCATTCCTCGAATAGACCAATACATCATCTATGAATACCACAACAAACTGGTCGAGGTATAGTCTGAAGATAGTGTTCATCAGATCCATAAAAGCAGCCGGAGCATTAGTTAACCCAAATGGCATAACTAGGAACTCATAATGGCCATAGCGGGTTCTGAAGGCAGTTTTAGGAATACTTTGCTCTTGTACCTTCAGCTGATAATAACCTGATCTCAGGTCA
The DNA here is from genome assembly GCF_030052815.1 of Hevea brasiliensis. Taxonomy (NCBI): domain Eukaryota; kingdom Viridiplantae; phylum Streptophyta; class Magnoliopsida; order Malpighiales; family Euphorbiaceae; genus Hevea; species Hevea brasiliensis. The sequence continues at coordinate 81,434,952 of NC_079496.1, forward strand.
ATTTTGGAGAACACAGCTGCACCCCTCAACTGATCAAACAAGTCATCAATGCGGGGTAATGGATATCTATTCTTTATTGTCACCTTATTCAACTGCCGATAATCAATACACAAGCGGAGAGTGCCATCTTTCTTCTTTACAAACAACACTGGCGCTCCCCAAGGTGACACACTAGGGCGGATAAAGCCCTTGTCAAGCAATTCTTGCAACTGCACTTTCAACTCTTTCAATTCTGCAGGTGCCATTCTATATGGCGTTATGGAGATTGGATCCACACCAGGCATAACATCAATTTCAAACTGCACCTCTCTTTCTGGAGGTAATCCTGGCAATTCATCAGGAAACACATCCGGAAAGTCACATACCGTAGGGATGTCCCTTAGTGCTGGACTCCCCACCTGGGTGTCTATCACATGTGCCAAGTATGCTTCACACCCCTTTCTGATCATCCTTCTGGCTAGTGCAGCCGAAATGATGTTTGATGGCAGTAAATGCCTCTCCCCTTGTATTACCACATCACCGTACAAAGGGAGACCAAAAGTGACTGTCTTCAATCTACAGTCAATCATGGCATGATGCCTGGCTAACCAATCCATGCCCAAGATGATATCATACTCTCTGAAAGGCATTTCAATTAAGTCTGATGGGAAAACATGTCCTTGGATTACCAAAGGACAGTCTCTATAAATTCTGTTGACCCGGACCTCTTGTCCTAACGGACTAGTTACTAGCACTTCAAAACCCATTTGCACACATGGAGCAATGCAAGTGAACCGACTATGCTAGCACTAACATATGAATGGGTTGAACCGGATCAAACAATACAAATACATCTTGATCGGAGATAGAGAATATACCAGCTACCACATCGAAGTCTCGGCCTCTTCTCATTTGTCTCATTGTATAGATTCTGGTGAAGCACTTCCTTGTCTGATCGACCAATCGTGCCTTGGCTGCACAAGCGGTGCCTCTACCTCTGCCTCTTCCTCTCTAACCGATGTGAACCTGCGAGCGGGACTGCAGAATAGATCCTCGGCGTGTAGTAGGAGCTGGACTATATCTCGGAGCACTAGTGCAGTCTTTAGCTATATGGCCCTTACCTCATGATTAAAGCGAGCTCCAGTGGCCCAATAGCACTCCCCATGAATCTTGCCACAAGTCTCACGGGCGAGGCGTGAACCCCTCGCTCATTGCGACCGGACCTAGGGGTCTCTGTCTGCAGAATCGGCCCTGCCAAATCTTCCACCTCGACCCTGCTAGGTCCACTAAACTTCTTTTTCTTTCCAGGTAGCACCGAACTCTGTTCAACCGATTTTTCCCCTGGTCTTTTCTCGATTTCTCGGCTTTTTCCTTCATCTGGGTTGTTTCGCTTCAACTCTCTCGGTTCAAGTGCTTGAGACATAAGCTCACGAGAAGTTCTTTGTGTCGAAATCCTACAACTTGCATCCGTATCCGGGCTTCAAACCCGTTTCAAATCTCTTGCACCTTGCCTTCTTTGGTAGTAAGGAGACTCTCCGCATAGTGACTCAAAGTGGAGAACTCCCTCTCATACTCTGCCACTGATCGATTTCCTTGTTTCAAACTCAAAAATTCTTGCAATTTCTGGTCAACATATGCGTCTGGGATGTATTTCTGTCTGAACTCTCTGATGAAGTCATCCCAGGTTAGCACTGGTGGTTCAGCCAAGCTGTGGGGGATGGTCTTCCACCAGTCATACGCATCCCCTTGCGATGAGCGACACGAGTATTCAAACTTCAATTCATCTTGGCGGTCGACTTCTTAAATACTCTGTCCATTCTTTCAAGCCATTGCTCTGCCTCAAGTGGGTCTACTGTACCCTTAAATTCTGCAACCCCATACTTCAGTAATTTATCATATTGTCTGGCTGGAGGCAGTGGTTGTGTCACAGGTGGTTGGGGTGGAGCTTGAGCAGGCATACCCCCAGCCATTTGTTGAAACATCGCAGCCATCTGTCATGCGGCTGGAATCTGCGGCATTTGTGGGGTCTTTGACCCACTAACATTCGGTAAAGCTGGGGCTTCTCCTTATGCCTCAGCTTCAACAGACTGCTCGACTGAGCGATCCCCTTCTTCCATTTCAGTCTGAAATTAGGGTATCTCCTGAACAAATAACACAAGGAGATTTCCCTCCGTTAGTTCATATTCATGATGTAATGCACTGTATGTAACAATTATGGACATTGAGCAGTTGTACTTAACAAAGAAATACACAAATTCACAATTTAAAACGTACTTCAAAAACTTGCTCTGATACCACTAAAACATGTCACACCTTACCCCTCTGTAAGGCATAACATGATCCCGTAGAATACCTAATGAACTACCGAACTTCACCTACCGATAACTCATTAAGTACCCTACAAGGGATTTTAAAATAATTTTCTTATCTTTGATAAGTGGTGAGCATTTCTAATAAGTATTTAAAACATTTAGTTGAAATTAAAACTAATTAATATTTTTGGCCATTTTAGTTTTCTGCAAATCTTATAAAAATTTTGACAGAGTTTCCTCTGTATTTTGAGAAAACCGTTCTTGAATACTGTAAAAGCACTTCTAAAAGTTTTCTCAACCACTACTTGGTTTCACAATCAAACTCAATCAATTTCTCAAAATCATCAATCAATATCATTCATATTTCATTAAAAATAAAATAATTTATACACAACCTTACAAATTTATATCAAAAGAAACACAAACTAAACTTTATTACAAACTTCATACAAATTTGTGTACAAGCTGCTCAAGACCCATTTTTACATGTCCATACATTTATGTGCAATATATACATCAAAAGAAGTATATTTATACCCGAAACTTTAAATTTGGTAGCTTCACACACCTCAATGACTCGATCTGCTGCTCCTCTAGTTTCAGATCTGCGACAAAGAATAAAGCTATCACGAGTACTAGGACTCAGTGGTGCACAATATACTAAAATAATCTTTATGCAAAACTTAAAGCACATTCATTCAAAAATTTGGCTAAACATGAAAATTTAATACCATCATGCATTGTAAGATTTTACATGTAAACCAAGTTCATTTCAAAGTATCAAAACACATTTCATAAAACCCACAGTTAGATCACGCCATTCGAAACAAATAGAATCTCAATAGCCAGAGGCTAAAGAGAAATCACATGAATCTCAATAGCCAGAGGCTAAAGAGAAATCATATCACAGGCTAGCTAGCTCAAATATATGGATATCCATTCACATCCTCTTCTACTGGCACACCTCAACACTTCTCCAGAGAAGGAATCAAAATTCAAAACTAATTACCCCCACTAGTCGTGCTAGTGAGGTGTTCAAATATGTGGTCATGACACTGTGGTTTCAAAACTTATCTTAACAATTTGCTAAACATTTTCATTTCAAATATACACAATAACTTTCACAATTTAAATCAAACATCATAAAAATGCTATAATCCAATATTTCACATTATTCAAAACATTATGCAAAAGATGATTATAAAAGTATATGTTGTGCACAAACCTCAAACGAGTCGCCTGTTGGCCTTGACTCGACTCCTTGGGTTCTGTCCCGGTATTCTTTTCCACTGAAACACGAAATTTTCCAATGTTTCAGTACTAAAACTTAAAATAAATCCAAAATAAACTTAGCTCCACATTTACCTAGCTCTAACGTGTTAAATTCGACGTTCTCGAAATTTTGTGTTTCGGGTTACTATTCACTGCACTATTCAAGTCAAATTATTGACTTTCTAAGGCTTAATGGGTATGGGAACTCCAACTTCACCCACATACCACATTTTGGTCACCAAACTTGTTGGTTTTGGTCATTTGTTTAAAGCTTAGGTCATTTTGGCAAAATTGCCAATTTTCGGTTTGGTTCTCGAAGTTGCACTGTTCCATTGGTCGATCTACTGTTGGAATTTGACAAAACTTCCTTCATAGAAAATGTTCCTTATTGTCTTAAATGTATTCTCATTTTTGGATCACCTCAATCGGAGTTTTGTAACTCAAGTTATGGCCAAAATAAGTTTACTGTTCACGATATCTTATTCATCTTGAGATTTTGGTGCTGGCAGATTTTTTGTCCAACTTTGGTTAATAATTTGATCAAGTTAAGTTCATAATTTGGTCTCACTTTCTTCATATGAAATGTTGTACTATGTCTTAGGTTTCCATCGGTTCAAGAATCGCCTAAATCCGAGTTTTCCAGAGAGAGTTATAGCCATCCAAACATTGCTGCTCAATGAAAATTCTGCAGAATCTCAGTACAGTAAATTTAAGTTTGCTCAATGATTTGAATGAGTTAATGGCTAAATTTGGGTTGGTGTTCTTCATGAAAGTTTTAGGTCTATATCATATCTAATTTCTGGTAAAATTTCAGGTCAATTTGACCTACCTAGCTCGAGTTATGACTAAATGAACAGTTACTATTCATTTGGTCAGTTTAGTGCAGTGGCAGCCTGCTATCAACTCACTTTGGTCAATTGTTTCACCAAGTTTTGGTCAGTTTTTGGCTATGGTTCCTTAATGAAAATTGTGCTCTTTTATGTCTATTTTCATCTCCAATTGGTGGCATATCAATTGGACTTGTAAAATTTGAGTTTTGGTCCTTCAAAGTGGGTTTGGTCATGCTGCCAGCAGCATGACCATTGACCTACGAATTTGGTTTTTATTCCAACAATTCCCACACAACTTATTTGGTCATAATTGACCATTATTTCATTTCACAATAGGTTAAACATGCCATTTATGCATTTCTCCAAATTTTGGTTCATAACCCTAGCATTGAAACTCTAACTCACTCATTCAATCACAATTGGTGCATTTCCATCTTAACACCATACTAATGTAAGTTTATTAACATCTTTAATTCCCTTTAAACACATCAAACCATACCAATCATACTCCCATCAACCAGGCCAAAATTTCAGTTTGTCCTTCACAAATTTTTTTTTTTATTTCATTTCTTTAGTTTCTAGTTAATTAGACTAATAACACAACTAATTCAACAAAAAAATCAAATTTAATCTACTAACCTTAGTGCAGAATTTCTTTCCTTCAAACTTCTTCCTTTCTTTTTTTTTTTTTTTTGTTGTCAAGTCCTCTATCAAGGCTTGAAATCAAGGTTTAATATTGGAGGTTTAACTTTCTATGGTGGAATTAGGGATTTGATCAAGCTCAAAATGAGCTTTAATGGAGGTTTTGGGTGAGGGAGAGGGAGAATGAAAGTGAGCTACGGGAAGAAGAGCTTTCAAATTTTTTCTCTTTTATTTTCTTTTATAAATTTTTAGTTATGGAAGACCACAAAATTTAATTAAATAAATATTTAATTAATTCTTTTATGACATCATCTTTGACTTTTCTAACTTCTTTCCTTTTCTCTTTTTTTCATTTTTTTTTCTATTTATTTTTCTATTAGTTCTTTAATTTAATTCACGATTCCGAAACTTTCTTTTCTCCGATTTTATTTGACAGTTAGGTCAGGAGTCAGTTCTCGGGGTCAATTGACCAAATTGCCCCTCGCCGGTTCATCCCGGTTTGCAAATAATCCAATATTTCTTCCGGCTTCCTGACCTAATTATTTGGTAGCTTATGATTCTTTTTCATGGTTTTCTCTTTTCCACTGTGTTCATAAGGGTCCTAAGGACCGCAGCGTCACTTTTTACGATTCGAAATTTGAGTTTAAAACGACTTCGCAGTCGTTCCCAAGGAGGTCACTCATCGCTGTGACTCTCGGCTCGTTTAACCTCTTATGTTCTGTTTTTCTTATTTATGGTTAACTAATTAAACATTACTAATTATTTATGTTTATGGCTTCTCAAGTTGTCTTAAGTGTGGCCTTAATCCCATTAATTGTCCGGACCGACACCGGTCACCGGAACAGTGAAATATACCAGGCTATACAACGGGGGTGTTACACTGCGAAAGGCTTTATGCCCGTATTCATGGCTTTATGCCCGTATTCATGGCTTTATGCCCACATTCATGGCTTTATGCCTGTATTCATGGCTTTTTATGCCCGATTATGTGTTATCATGGCTTTTTAGCCATACTGACTGCATACGTGGTTGACGTTCTGCGTCCCATGGTATGACGGCCCGAGGCACCGCGGTGTCCAGTGCCAACGACCCGTTATCGGTTGCTTGACTGTCATAGGTTACTTGGGCAGTGAAATTTATTGAAATAAGTTAAGAATATTAGTAATAAAAAAAATATTAGAAATTAAATAAATGAGTAAGATGACCTAAAATAAATTAGAATAGTTATTTATTAGAAAGAATCGAAATGAACTGAACAGATATTAAAATTTACTTATTATGAGATAATCTGAGACAACCTAACAAGTATTGGGAAAATGCTAAAAGATTAGCAAAGAAAATTATAAAATAAATAAATATTGCAAATGAGACTTATATAATAATATAAGCATAAATTTATTATTTTCAGATCATTTTTTTTCTTGTACATTATTACTGTACATTGGCGAAATAAACGCTTCCAACGAAGACTAAATTATGATAAAACATATTAAATTTTAGAAACCGCATGTGAAGTATAAATAGATCTTAATTATTTGAATGATGTTTTATTTCTATCTTTATTTGTATATTATTTCCTTGTTATATTATTGCACCACTAAGCAGCAATGCTTAGCGCGATGGAATTGTTTCCTCGCGCAGGTACTGAAGCTAGAACCCACTGGACGTTTGACTGGAAATTTTGAGAGTTCAGATCTGCAAAGTGTCAAAGGTTGTCAACTCCTCAGCAATGCATGTAGATAGGGCTCACATTAAGCATATCATGTATTTTGTGTATGTTAATTATTTCTTATATTGTAATATAAATTAGCAAATTGTAATTAATTTGTATATCATGTAAATTATGAAATTATGTAAATTAAAGAAATTTGAAAATTTTACTTATGTGATTTGAGCATGAATGAGATTGTATGGATTCGAAGACAGATTTGAAATATATAGATAATGCATGGAAATGAATATGAAATTGAGATATATGAATGAGATGTGAATTATGAGATGGTTATGAAAATAATTGATGAGATTTTATTTGTAAAATATTATTGAAATTTTCAAACAGGTAAATAGTAAAATACGTCAACTAGTAATAAAATAGGGAAAACTCCGCTGGTTTCTCCGTCGAAAAATTATTAATATTAAAATATAATGAGATCAAATTATGAAAGGAATAAAGTAAGATAAGATAGGGTGCTCGGGCACCGAATGTAGCACACTTTGCTCGGCTACACTGTAGTCGGGTGAGGGGTGTTACATTTAGTGGTATCAGAGCGCGGTTTAGGCGTTCCTAGGCATAGACAGATAGAATAAGATTGTGTGCATGACATGCATTGCATTCATATGAGTCAAGGTGACACTAATGCAGATCTATTTTCTTGGTTATTTTAGGTTAAGGTATGGACTCAGAATCGCAGAGGGCAGTAGAAGAAGAAGTAGTAGGCCGTATCCCGACTGGGAGTGATATTGGAAATCAGAGAGATCCTGCTCCACCAGTGCAAGAGGTGCCTGTATAACCCCAACAGGCCTTGTTTGAGCAGATGACTGAATTCTTCGGACAGATGACTAGGGTTATTCCACCACCGCTTCAGCGGAAATCACCTCTAGGAAAAATTAGGAAATATGGAGCTATAGATTTCAATGGTAGAAAGGAAGATGATTCTTCAGCGGCTGAGTATTGGTTAGAAAGGACTGAAAGAGTCTTGCAGCAGTTCCATTGCACACCGGAACAGAGTTTGGAGTGTGCAGTTTCGTTGTTACAAGAAGCTGCATATCGATGGTGGGATGTCGTAACCAAGGTAGTGCCACCAGCCGACGTAACTTGGGAATTCTTTCTGATAGAGTTCAGAAAGAAATATATTAGCTGTGTTCATGAAGAGAAACAGAAGAGGAGTGGTAATCAGCAAAAGAGGAAATTTAGACAGTCTAGTAATAAGAGGCCGAGAGAACAATTTAGTCAGACATCTGATCAAAGTAGGAGATCTAGACCCAGGCCTATACACAGAAGAGATCAACCAGAAACACTAGTAGTAAGTGCGCCAAGACTAGCAAGAAAATGTGGCCATTGTAACTAGTGGCATAAAGGTGAATGTGGGAGATTGACTGGAGCCTGTTATAGATGTGGGGCCATAGACCATCGTCTGAAAGATTGTCCTAAGAGGAATTTACCACGGACCCAAACAGAGGTTGTGGAAGGACCAAGTACAACAGTAACACCACTTCCAAATGTTACCCAAGCCGGAGAGGAGCAAGAAGCCCCAAATGTGAATTTGAGGTAAAGTATCTTTCCCTTATGATATGCCTAAGTGTATAATGATAGATTCGAAAAGACTAAATAGTACCATATATATAAAAGAAGTAGACAGAGGGAACAATAGAAAGGTAAAAGAATTATCTCAGAACCTAAAATACCCAGTAAATTTCGAGGACGAAATTTAAATTAGAGGGGAAGAATTGTAACACCCTCCCGGTAACTACTCCGTACATCCATTGCTCGGTGACGATGTCGATGCAGACGGCTAGAATGTCGGAAAAATATTTATACTAAAGTGATTGTCAATAATTAACTCAAATATTAATAATATTAATTTGGTAAAAATTTTAGAAATAAAATACAACCAAGTTAAGCAGTAGGTGCCCTAGCGATGGGTAACGAGAGGAAGTTGCGGTTCTCAACGAGGAGCCCTAGACCGAGGAAAAATTATAAAATAATTTTGAGACTCCAGAGAAGGGTTATTGAGGTTCCCATGGCATTAGAATGCCAAGAAAATATTTAGAAAAATTTTTCAATCGATCTGAGACAATTTTGAACCGTTAAGACAACCGCAGGGCAATTTGGTCATTACGCTTTATGCGACGATTTTTGTCCTACTTTTCCATTTAAGTAAATAATTATTATGACACAAAATGTGAATAAACATTACTAAAAATTAAATTGAAAATGAGTAGAGATGAAAAGAAAAGAAAATGAAAGAAAATACCTAATAATGACATCATATGATGTCATTAAAAACCTATCCACCAATCACAATTTGTTAAACTCATTAAAAGAGATAAAAGTGACCAAAATTTTGAAAAAACAATCTGCATCTTCAACCTTTGGGCAGCCTAAAAAACGTTGAGAGAGAGAGAGAAGAGGTTCCACCATTAAAGCTCCCTTAAGCTTCATTTCCCACTTCAAACCACCTCAAAACCTTGTCCTCCCTTCACTAAAAATTTCCCTTACCACTAGAGCAAGACTTGGGCAGCAATTAGAAGAAGAGAAAGTGGAAGAAAGTGAGGTGTGAACAAGATTAGAAAATCACCAAAGAGGTTAGTGCCATAACCTTTGCTTTTACATCTTTCTAATCATGAATTTGAGCTAAGTTAAGTTAAAAATTTGACAAAAATTGAATTAATGAAGCATGGTTATATTCCATGAAGTTTTGGCAGCCTTGACATGAGTTAGGGTTAGGAGAAATCTTTGTTTTAAAGTGACATATTTCTGCCCCTCTTATAAATTATATGATTAGTATAGCAAATTAGGAGTGGGATGCATGAATTGGAGGCTTGGTCAATTAAGGTTAGGGTTTTGGAGAGAAACTTGGACCTTGTTTAGGTAATGGTGAATGAACATTTTAATGGTCAATTAGTGACCATTTGAGGCAAGTTAATCATAATTTGAAGTGAGTTAATGCATGGCAAAGTGAAATGTGCAGGCTACCTAGAGACAGCAGCAATGAGGCTGTGATTCCAGCCCACTTAGACAGCCATAACTTTGGTTGTGTAGGTTCAATTGGTGTTTGGCCAATTGGACATGAAACTAGACTTATAATGGCACATTTTTGCTGAAGAAACCATGCCCAAAAGACCAAATCAAGAGGACCAAAAGTTGGCCCCAATCCGGATACCCTGCAAACTGATTCTGCAGAATGACCAAATGAACAGTAACTGTTCATTTGGCCATAACTCACTGTAGATATGGTCAATTGACCTGAAATTTTTACAGCAACAATTTAAGACATAGACAAACAACTTTCATGAAGAAACCTACCCCAAATTATGACCAGAACCTATCCAACAAGGTAGTGGCAGTCACTATTCATGGTACTGTAGATTTGATAAATTCTGCAGAATTGAAATCCGGCCAGCTGTGGTTTTTGGACCATATCTAGAGCTACAAAACTCCAAATGGAGTGATTCAAAAAAGGAAATTCAACTAGACAAAATAAGGAACAACTTTCATGTTTACCATTTCCTCAAATTCCCACTGCAACAGGACCCAATGGAACAGTAAATTTGGGTCACAAAAACTGAAAATTCTGCCCTCTTGGTTTTAGATTTGGAAATGGATTTTGTGGTTAATTCCAACAAGTTTTAAATGTAAAATGTGGTACATTGGGAGTGCTAAAACCAATATACCTATTTTTTATCCAAAACTCAATATTTTTGTTGACCAATGAGGTGAATAGTGACACCAAAACTTGAAATTCAAAATTTGAAATTAGAAATGCATCTAGGGGACTTTAAATTGCAATTGGCAATTAATACTAGCAAATGTAAAACTCAAAATGTGGGATCTTGGTGTAATTAGAATTAATATATCCACTAAGTATGAAAAAGTCAACATTTTGGTTGACTAGTAAGGTGAATAGTAATCAAAATGATTAGTAAATTAAGATGAAAACCTAGAACCAATTCTAAGCTTCAATGCTTAGAATTATATGACAAATGTAGACTATGCATCCTAGTCAAAATTGTTAAAAAGAAATTAAAGCCATAAATTAGAAATCCATGAAATATTCATGGATTACTTGAAACATGAAAAATAAGTCACCTAATTGATGTGAATAGATAGTTAGGGCTTATATGCCCATCACAAATGAAATTCATAAAATATTAATAACTCAACTTGAAATATAAAATTTGTAATTACATAAGTAGATTCTTGAATGTATAAATGAGAAAAGGGAAAATGTTCTGAATACAATGGTACGTGTGAACCATTGTTTAGAATTGTGATCAATATGAATAACATAATGAATGAATAAATGAACCATATTAATGTATGAATGAGACATTAGTTCTCATTATTGTAGAGATGAGAAGTATTTTGAGTACAATGGTATAAAAGGATAATTGATGTGAATTGTGATCATATAAATGATCAAATGAATGTATGAATTGTAATTGAAATTTATCATGAAATAATGAAGTCATAAAACACAATATATTAATATTTAATGATATTATGTGCCCTTGTATTGCCTAGACATGTGTGTCAGATTGGATAGTTTGGCATGCCAATAGGGTATTATTTTAGCAGTACTGCGAAAGGCTTTATGCCTGTATTCATGGCTTTATGCCCGTATTCATGGCTTTATGCCCACATTCATGGCTTTATGCCCACATTCATGGCTTTATGCCTGTATTCATGGCTTTTATGCCCGATTATGTGTTATCATGGCTTTTTAGCCATACTGACTGCATACGTGGTTGACGTTCTGCGTCCCATGGTATGACGGCCCGAGGCCAACATGCGACCGTTATCGGTTTAGCTTGACTGTCATAGGTTACTTGGGCAGTGAAATTTATTGAAATAAGTTAAGAATATTAGTAATAAAAAAAATATTAGAAATTAAATAAATGAGTAAGATGACCTAAAATAAATTAGAATAGTTATTTATTAGAAAGAATCGAAATGAACTAGACAGATATTAAAATTTACTTATTATGAGATAATCTGAGACAACCTAGCAAGTATTGGGAAAATGCTAAAAGATTAGCAAAGAAAATTATAAAATAAATAAATATTGCAAATGAGACTTATATAATAATATAAGCATAAATTTATTATTTTCAGATCATTTTTTTTCTTGTACATTATTACTGTACATTGGCAAAATAAACGCTTCCAAAGAAGACTAAATTAGGATAAAACATATTAAATTTTAGAAACCGCATGTGAAGTATAAATAGATCTTAATTATATGAATGATGTTTTATTTCTATCTTTATTTGTATATTATTTCCTTGTTATATTATTGCACCACTAAGCAGCAATGCTTAGCGCGATGGAATTGTTTCCTCGCGCAGGTACTGAAGCTAGAACCCACTGGACGTTTGACTGGAAATTTTGAGAGTTCAGATCTGCAGAGTGTCAAAGGTTGTCACCTCCTCAGCAATGCATGTAGATAGGGCTCACATTAAGCATATCATGTATTTTGTGTATGTTAATTATTTCTTATATTGTAATATAAATTAGCAAATTGTAATTAATTTGTACATCATGTAAATTATGAAATTATGTAAATTAAAGAAATTTGAAAATTTTACTTATGTGATTTGAGCATGAATGAGATTGTATGGATTCGAAGACAGATTTGAAATATATAGATAATGCATGGAAATGAATATGAAATTGAGATATATGAATGAGATGTGAATTATGAGATGGTTATGAAAATAATTGATGAGATTTTATTTATAAAATATTATTGAAATTTTCAAACAGGTAAATAGTAAAATACGTCAACTGGTAATAAAATAGGGAAAACTTCGCTGGTTTCTCTGTCGAAAAATAATTAATATTAAAATATAATGAGATCAAATTATGAAAGGAATAAAGTAAGATAAGATAGGGTGCTCAGGCACCGAATGTAGCACACTTTGCTCGGCTACACTGTAGTCGGGTGAGGGGTGTTACACCAGATCCTAAAGTAACTTGTGGAAATTATTAGGAGAAATCAGGACTTCCCAATCTGGAATTCCTGCACTAGAATCGTTTTAGCCATTTGACCCTACGATACGATAGGGTCATGGATGGCAACTTTCTCCTTATAAAGGTTCCACAACCATCGTCACATAGCCCAATGTCTAAGTTCGGGATAGTGGGTATGTAAGTGGAAGGTATTAGGCACCCTTTATGCCTCGTCTAATCTCATTAATTCGAGTGTCAGTCCTCTACTAATATTTCTAAAAGTTTTGTTTATTTTTCCTTTGTTAAACTTCTTACCTGAAAATGCAATTTCTAAACCTATACACTTAAGTAATTTAAATAATGGTTATTGTTTACAAACAATTTTCATGCACAAGTACTCCCTATCTATAGGGTTACTAAATTAAATTAAGTGAAATTTACCTAATGACTAAAATAAATCTATTATTGATAATTTAATTTTCACACAAGTTCAGTTCACAAACAATCCTAAGTTTATAATTAACCTATTTTATTTATTTAAAAAATTACCCTAAAAATAATTAAACTAAATAAATTATGTATATGTGTCATTTATCGTAATAAACACCTAAAAGTCCCAAATAAGTACAACCTAAAAAATTGTTTCTAATATGCTAATTTATTTTACAATTTATCAAGTATTTAATTAAATTTAATATATATGCCAAACATGGGTTAAAATACAAAAAAAAAATTAATTTTAGTACTTACCAAATAGATTCCTATTATTACTACATATTACATACAAAATTATTATTTCAAAAAAGTTTAAGGGATGCTTATCTTTTAACTATTGCAGTTGCCATTGGGGCTAGCTAACATTAAAGAAAGCCCTCGCTTCTAGTATGGTAGTTAATCCTTGTCTTACTCCTGTTAAACTCCATGCAATTACCCTTTTTGGTACTTACCTTAAGGCTACTTACCAATTTATTTTTAAAATAAAATAAACATTGCAATTAAAAATTTAATCGCTTACAATTTAAATAATTGGGCTTATAATAAGCCAAAACTAAACAATGGCCATGGGTCTATTTAACTTAATTCTAACACTTCATAATATCCCATTACATCATATAAAATATTAATTAACATTCAAATATAAATTAACATAGAATAACATCAAATTACAAACATGTATGATAATTTTAAATTTTTGACAGATTCATAGTGTTTTTGTATTTAAATTTCTAAAATTAGTTAAACATGATTAAAAATTATAGAAAAACTCTACAAGCATTCCAAGACATTATATCAAATTTAAAAATTATTAATTAATCTAAAAGCTCTACCAAATAATTTACAAAAAAATCGTAGTTCATCACTGTTATGCAACAGAATAGATCTGCACTACTTTTTTAAAATCAATGTATCTCACAAACCATAAAAAATATTAATTTGAAACTAAATGAAAAAGTCAGACAAGATCACGAATTTGTTTTTAAAGTCAAGAATCACAAAAAAAAAAAAATGAAGACTTGACGGAGATATTAGCCCTAAAAATCTATTGTCTTACAAATCATGGATAAATTTTGATAACTGTCCCTGAACTTATCTAGTTATAATATTATAGTCCCTTAACTTAAAAATGTAACATAAAATCCCATTAACTTTCAAATTTTACACAGTAAAATCCCTTGAACCTCCAATTATCGATTTTTTAGTTAGACGCTGACTTGGACAGTTCCAGCATAGAGCTTAGTCAATATTTCTCTTTTCTCTCTCAAGCCATGTGTAAATTGAATCTTTCTTCTCTCTGTAGACAGAATAATTTTTCACGTGTAGAGAGAATAATTTTACACTTTGCATAAGAGAGGAAAGAGAAATGTTGACTAAGCGCCATGCAAGAGCTGTTCACGTCAGTTTCTAACTGAAAAAATTAGTAATTGAAAGTCAAAGGGATTTTACCGTGCAAAATTTGAAAGCTTAGGCGGTTTTATGTTATGTTTTGAAGTTGAAGGGCTATAGTGTTACAACTATATAAGTTCAGGGACAGTTGTTGAAATTTATCTTGCAAATCATAGATAGAAGATACCTTAACTTTAAACAACTATAACTCTCTCATTTAAAAGCTTTTTGCACAATTCTTGAAGATAAATCATTAGAATTTCATGAAAAATACAAATATAATTTTTATATAATTTTTAAAGAAACAAAAATAAATGAAAAATAATAAAAAATGAGAAGATGAACAAATCAACATGTGTAGAGTTGTATATTCCCCTCAAATTTATCATATGAACATTAATGTTATGAACATATAAGACCGTTTAAAGGCATATAAACATGAAAGAATAGATATATGACATATTTCTTGAATATTCATAATTTAGAACATATACTTTGAAGAATTCGTAAAGGCTTTTTTAAGAAAAAAGAAGAAAGAAATAAGAAAAAAAGAGGAGATGGGGAAAGCTTACCGAATTGGAGAGATGGAGTGAGAGT
Source organism: Hevea brasiliensis (assembly GCF_030052815.1). Taxonomy (NCBI): domain Eukaryota; kingdom Viridiplantae; phylum Streptophyta; class Magnoliopsida; order Malpighiales; family Euphorbiaceae; genus Hevea; species Hevea brasiliensis. The sequence goes on from NC_079496.1 coordinate 81,450,140, forward strand.
TTTTTTTCTTGTCTTGTGTTGTTCTCTTCTCTGCCTTTTTCCCTTCTTCATCTGTCAAGTATTTATATGGTTATGGTTTAGAGTTTTAGGAAGATAGGTAATACTATTTGTATAGGGTTTAGAAGTGCTAATGAAATAGGAATAGGAATAAGTATAGGGATAAATAGAGATCAATAGGGATAAACAAGAATAAATATGAATAAAAAAAAATTAGATAGGGATAGGGGAAAGAATTTATGTGGGCTTTTATTTATTTAATTAAAATCTCCTACTGGGCCTTATTGGTCTTGGAGAGGCCAACTAGGTATAATTAGGTTTTTTTTCAATAAAATAAATTCCTAAAATTAAATTTAAACAAAAATAAATTTTGTAACACCCACCTTTTCCTAACGTCAAAATTTCTATCGTTGATGGAATATTCAAACGAATTTGAAGATTTCACAGATAAGGGAATGGTGTTAAGAAATGCATGTGTATGTATGTATGAAGTGTTCAAAATGTATTTAAAAAATAAAAATGTTTTAAAGTTGTTAATTTATAAAAGTTTTAAAGTATTTTTATCGGTAGAAGGAACTTTGGTAGCCGAAGTATGAACTTTAGATAGGTGAAGTCTCTTTTTACTATTCATGTCACACCCTACCCCTCTATAAGGTATGACATGATTCCGTAGTATACCTAATAAATTACCGAACTTCACCTATCGAAAATCTATTAAATAAACTACAAGGAATTTTGACAAAACAAATGTATTTTTAAATTTAGGGTGGTGATAAAAATTTATCTTGAGTGTTTTCAATTCAATGATGTATCATAAAACTTATTTAGTAATAATTAGGCATTTTAAAAATTTTATGGAAAATTCGCGTGGTTACAGGTAAAAATAGGTAAAAACAGTTCTTCAAATCACCTAAAAAAGCAATTTACAAAAATGTTCCCAGTTCAATCTCAACATTTCACAAATCATTTCTCATTTCATTTCAAACAATCATCTCATCATTAAGAAAATGATTCATTATCTGCAAGACTCAAAAAGAAATTTAAGTATTACATCCATTGGAGTGATAAATTAATTTTACAAAAATATACAAGTGCATAAAATCTCAGGCTGATATTACAATAATTTGTATTTGATTACATGCCAAAAATAATATTACAAACGTTTTTGTATAATTGCCCGAATGCTCTTACATATAAATAGTTATATAATTACATCAAAATCTAAAGCATATGAGTATACCTACAATGCACTCAAAAATATTCTCAGCATGTCTTCAAGGCACAGCTTCAAGTGATCTCACTCAGCTGCTCAATCCTTTTTTTCACTTGCGATAGCATACAAAGCTATCGCTGAGCGGTGAACTCAGTGGTGCACAACAAATAAATTAAAATTTAATACAAAATATATTTTGACAAATTATAGCAAAAAGGCTCAAAATATTTAAATTCTTCAAAATTCATAAAATCAAAATCGTTAATTTCAATCACATAAATTATTTGATGAATAGCATTTGATCAAGTAATAACAATTTATCCAATTCATAATAAAGCAATTGAAATATTTATATTTTTCTTGAACCATGAAACAATATATGAGTACTCATTTATCCAATGCATGATTTTTTTATGTTTCTCTACATAAATTCATCAATTTCACTCTAGTGTCATGCATGGATACTTAATCAAGTGGAGAGAGTTAACTCACCTATGTGCAGCTTTTCAATCTTATTAATTTCTTCAATTTTCTTCTTTCTTTCTCTTTGAATCTACACCTTGAAGCTTAATTTAAAGGTTTTAAATGATAATTTGGAAAAATCATGGGAGAAAAGGTGGGTTTATCAAGCTTTTATGGTGTGAAAATGGTGGAATTTTGAGAGAGAGGTCAGAGAGAGTGGGGCAGCATATGAAGGTGGAAGAAGGCCAAATTTTACTTTTTAATTTTTGTCTCATTTTTATAATATTTATCCTCAATTTTTCATATTTTAAAATTATAATATTAATTAGGTTATGCTTAATTCAATTTAATTTGAATTTTCTTTTCTTTTGTTTTTTCTTTCCTACCACAACTCTTAATGTTTTTAATTAATTTTCACAATTTTAATTTCTCACATTTTAATGGATCTTTAGGCCAAGAGTCACCTCTAAAGGTGAATTGACTATTCTGCCCCTTATCGGTCTGATCCGTTTTTCCAATAGCACTAGATTATTTCCAGAACTCTAATTCAATTTTTCAAACTGGTTCTGTAACACTCTCACTGTAGCGATTCCGTATATTCCATTGTTCCGATGACCGGTGTCAGTCTGGACAGCTAGAATGTCTGGAAAAATATTTAGACTAGAGTGAGGAGTCATAAATAGACCCAATAATAGTAAGAAAAATGTAGGAAAAAATTTTTGAAATAAAATACAATCAAGTTAAATGAGCCAGTGCCCTAGCAATGGGTGACTCAGTGGGAAGTTGCGGTCCTCGCAGCTAGGAGCCTTAAACCCGGGAGAAAATTCGTGAAATAATTTTTGAGACTCCAGAGAAGAGTCATTAAGGTTTGTATGACATTAAAATGCCAAGAAAAGGTTTAGAAAAAATTTTCAATCAGTACAGACGATTTTGGCTCGGTAAGCCAAACGGAGGGCATTTTGATCATTTCGTCTTCGGAGATGATTTTTAACTGACTTGTCCGGTTAAGTAAATAATTATTATGACATAAAATGTGAATAAATTTTGCTAAAAATTTAATTGAAAATGAGTAGAAAAGAAAAGGAAAGAAAAATGAAATAAATTAGGGATTATGACATCACATGATGTCACTAAAGCACTCCCACCCAATCACATTTTGACACCTCATTATAAACTCAATTAAAGGAGTTAAATGGGCTGAAAAATCAAAAGGAATTCTGCTCACTTCTTCCTCATTTCAGCCGTAACACACCCTCTCCCTCCCTTCCACCATTAACAAACTTCACCCAAGCTTCATCTCACCTACCAAATCACCTCAAAAGCCCATCTTCCCTTCACAAAAACTTGTCATTACTACTAGAGCAAGCTTAGAGCAGCAATTAGAAGAAGAAAAAATGAGGTTTACCAAACTTATAAGTGAAGCTCCAAAGAGGTTAGTGCACTAACCATACCCTTTATCTTTCCTAAGCATGAAAAGCATGCTTGATTAAGTTGAAATGGCATGAAAAGAAAAGAAAAGTTAGAATATGTTGAAGTTTCAATTTGTGGCAGCCCTAGGAAGAAAATGAATTTGATGGTTTTGATGATTTTGTTTTAGTTAGTAAAAGATAATTAATGAAGTTTAAGGCATTAGAAATCAAATTGCATGGATGTATGATTGAGATTGAAATTATAAGTTAGGGTTTTGACCTAACTTTGTTTTTGTATTATTGCTTGGAATTTGATGATGTTGAGATGATTTAATGACCATTAGAAGTGCCAAATATGTCAAATGAAGTTTGTGGAGTTGGGAGAATTGAATTTGGGAGTGTTGATTCTTATGCAGGAAATTCAGACCTTTAAGTCCAATGTATTTTTTTAGCCATAAATGGAGTTGTATAGGTTCAATTGGTGCAAGGCCAATTGGACATGAAACTAGACACATAATGGCACAATTTTAGTGAAGAAACCCTGCCTAGAAAATTAAACCAAGTTGACCTAAAAATTGTCCTAATCCGGTTGACTTGCATTCTACCTGGGCAAAATGACCAAATGAACAGTGTTTATTCATTTGGTCATAACTCAGTGTAGAAAGATCCAATTGACCTAAAATTTTACCAGAAGATAATTGAGACATAGCCCAACAACTTTAATTGAGAACACAAACCCAAATTCTAACCATAACCTAGTTAAATTGCCAACTAAACTTAGGTCACCAAATCTGGCAGAACCAAAATGCCCAGAAATTCTAGGTACAGGTCAATCCGGCCAGTTATGGTAAAATAACCATAACTTGAGTTACAAAACTCCAAATAGAGTGATTTAAAAAAAGAAATGTAACTAGACACAATAAGGAACAACTTTCATGGAGACAATTTTATCAAATTCCTACTATACAAATGACTAACAGAACAGTAAAATAAGTGCTTGAAATCTGAAAATTGTAAAATAACCAACACTAACCTTTGAAATGGTATTGGCAATCAATACCAACAACTGTAGAATGCAAAATGTGGTATGTTGATGAACTTAGGTTTAATAAATTTATTATGTATTTGAAATCCATAAAATGTTCATGGATTGCTTAAAACATGAAAAGTAAACCACCTAATTGATGTGAATAGGTAGTTAGGGCTTATATGTCCATCACAAATAGAATTCATAAAATGAATAAATGAGAAAGGAAAAATGTTTTGAATACAATGGTACATGTGAACCATTGTTTGAAATTGTGATCAATATGAATAACATAATGAATGAATAAATGAACCATATTAATGTATGAATGAGACATTAGTTCTCATTATTGTAGAAAGGAAAAGTACTTTGAGTACAATGGTATAAAAGGATAATTGATGTAAATTATGATCATATAAATGATCACATGAATATATAAATTATAATTGAAATTTATTATGAAATAATGAAATTATAAAACACAATATATTAATATTCAATGATATTATGTGCCCTTGCATTGCCTAGACATGCGTGTCAGATTGGATAGTTTGGCATGCCAATAGGGTATTGTTTTAGCAGTACTGCGAAAGGCTTTATGCCTGTATTCATGGCTTTATGCCCGCATTCATGGCTTTTATGCCCGTATTCATAGCTTTTATGCCCGATTATGTGTTATCATGGCTTTTTAGCCATACTGACTGCATACGTGGTTGACGTTCTACGTCCCATGGTATGACGGCCCGAGGCACCGCGGTGTCCAGTGCCAACGACCCATTATCCAGTTTAGTCAGCCTGTCATAGGTTACTTGGACAGTTTAATTTATTAAAATAAGTTATGAATATTAGCAATTAAAAATGATAGAAAGCAAATAAATGAGTATGAAGTTCTGAAATAAATTAGATTAGCACCAAAAATTTGTTTCTTAGAATGGTCTGAAGTAAATGAAATTAGTTCTAAAAAAAATTTTAAATATTACGAAATGATTGTAAACAACTTAGAAAGTATCAAGGAAGTGATAAAAAGACTAGTAGGAGAATTATAACTTAATAACATTACAAATGTGACATACATAAGAATATAAGTATAAGTTTAAATTTTAGATTAATCGTATCTGGTACATCATTAAGGAAAATTTCTGAACTAAGCACCTCCAAAAAAGAACATGGTAGGATAGAGGACAGTTAATATTAGAAACTAAATTAATTATAAATCTAAATTATTCGAACTATGGTTTATTTCTACCTTCATTTGTATATTATTTTCTTACTATATTATTGCACCAATAAGCAGCAATGCTTAGCGTGATGGATTTGTTTTCTCACGCAGGTACTGAAGTTAAAGCTCAGCAAATACCAAACAGAGATTTTGGAGTTCTGATTTGCAGAGTGTCAAAGGTTGTCACCTCTTCAGCAATGCATATAGATAGGGCTCACATTAAGCATATCATGTATTTTGTGTAAGTTATTTATTTCTTATATTATAATGTAAATTAGCAAATTGTAATTAATTTGTATATCGTGTAAATTAAGGATTTATGTAATTATTGCAAATCATGTAAATTAATGCAAATTTGAGAATTTTGCTATAAGAATGGAGCATGAATGAATTTGTACTAATGAGTACGGATTTGAATTAAATAATGATTTTTGAAATGATGATATGAGTATAGATAAGATTATTATTAGAAAATATTGTTGAATTTTCAAACAGGTGAATAGTAAAACACGTCAAACGATAATAAAATAGGGGAAACTCCGTTAGTTTCTCCGTCGAAAAAAAATCGATATTAAATATAATGAGAACAAAATTTTTAAAGAAATAAAGTGAGATAAATTAGGGTGCTCCGGCACCGAATGTAGCACACTTCGCTCAGCTACACTGTAGACAGGTGAGGGATGTTACAGGTTCTCTATTCTTTTCTATGATTTTCACATTACCACTAGCTTCACAATTATTCCTAGGCCTGGGGTGTCATAGAGTCCCACACGAAATCAGGGTAACGACTGAGCTCGCAGTCACTTCCTGATTCAGTCACCCATCGCTGGGACCTCGGCTCATTTAACTGATTATGCTTTGTTTTTCTTATTTCCATTTTGCCTTCATATAATTTCTATTAATTTTCATTTATAAATTTTCTAGATGATTTAAATATGGCTCTAAACATTCTGACTGTCCGGATAGACATCAGACGCCAGAATAGTAGGCTGTACAGAATTGATGAATATAGGGGTGTTACAATTATCCCCCCCTTAAAATGAAATTTCGTCCACAAAATTTTTGCCCACTGTTAGTCCTTAAATAGTCGTGCATGTTTTTTTCTCATGTACTTTCGAGTAATATGTAGCTCTATACAATAATCTCAAGTTGCTACTATAATCTGTAACTTACAGTACAAATATCAAGAACATTGCATAGTTACTACGATACATCCCAATAGATCACACTTCCTTATATTTTATTCTTCTTGAGTCCACTGATATCTTAAACTTATTCTGATTATGATATCCGCTGACATCTATCAGCAGTAATACCTTTGCCTGCATCTAAGACAGCTATATTACTATAACTTATTTTTAGGTCCTCTTGCCTTGCCTAATTAGGCTCACTAATAAACTTTATAGTTTATCATATTCTAGGAGATGTCTCTCACTAGCAAACTTTTCCAAAACTAATTCCAATCACTCTTATTATCGTAATTCTTATTCTAAAAGTCTAGTAACTAACACATCACAATTTATTTTCATGCAAGAAAATAGCAGCAGAATATATAACTCTAGCACTAGCATATAAATAAGTAAAGCCGGAATCAAATAGTACATAATTATTTCTTTCAAAAATTGAGAACGTACCGGTAACTATGTCTGAAGTCTCTGCTTCTTCTCCACGATGCATGGTGTACACTCTGTTTAGTGTACTTCTCTGCTCGGGTTGGTCCATTGTGCTAGGCTTACCCGAAATGTTGTCTCTACTTTTGTCTCTACCCCTACTGACTATCGATGAACCTCTAGAAACAAAACCTCGGATTGATTCCTCTGGTGTAGTATATGGCATAGGTCAACATGCTTTAGTACAATCTCTAACAAAATGCCCAATTCTACCACAATTGTAATAGGCTCCAGTGGCCTTATACCAAATACCCCCGTGTAATTTACCACAAATGCCACAGGTACGGAAAGGAAAGAAATTCCTGATTATCTGTCAATTGGATCTTGGTGGCCTCTGTCCTGCTGATTCGTTTCTATCATATCTATGAGTTTGGGGTCCCCCAAAATCTTTTCTCTTTCCCAAACTGCTGCCTGAACTTTGGCCAGCGAGCTTCACATCCTTTCCCTTTTCATGCGACCTTTGTGGGGTTTAGGTTTGTACTCGGGCTTGGGCCAATAGATTATCAGCCATTTGTTGGAAAAAGGTGGCCATCTGCTGGGCCATTTGTGCAGTAATTTGTATAGTAGGGACTGGTGTAGCCGAACCTTCAACACTCTGAGGAACTGGGGCCTCTTCTTGCACGTCAGCTGTAACAGACTGCTCTACCGTTTTGTCCCCCTCTTCCATATCTATTCACAGGATTTTCTATTTCCTGTATAACCAATACAAGGAGATTTCTCTCCGTCAGTTCATATTCACGATGTAAATATACTATATGTATCAAACATTTGAGCAGTTTATTTATCAAGAAAATTAATCAAATTCACAGTTCAAAATATGCTTTGAAAACTATGCTCTGATACTAATAAAACATGTCACACCTTACCCCTCTATAAAGTATGACATGATCCCGTAGTATACCTAATAAATTACCGAACTTCGCCTACCGATAATCTATTAAATATATTACAAGGGATTTTGACAAAACAAATGTATTTTTAAATTTAGCATGGTGATAAAAATTTATCTTGAGTGTTTTTAACTCAAGGATGTATCACAAAACTTATTTAGTAATAATGAGGCATTTTAAAAATTTTACGGAAAAATCACGTGGTTACGGCTAAAAATAGGTAAAAACAGTTCTTCAAATCACATAAAAAAGCAATTTACAAAAATGTTCCCAGTTCAATCTCAACATTTCACAAATCATTTCTCATTTCATTTCAAACAATCATCTCATCATCAAGAAAATGATTTATTATCTGCAAGACTCAGAAAGAAATTTAAGTATTACATTCATTGGAGTGATAAAATTAATTTTACAAAAATATATAAGTAAATAAAATCTCAGGCTAATATTATAATAATTTGTATTTGATTACATGCCAAAACTAATATTACAAACGTTTTTGTACAACTGCTCGAACGCTCTTACATATAAATAGTTATATAATTACATCAAAATCTAAAGTATATGAGTATACCTACAATGCACTCAAAAATATTCCCAGGATATCTTCAAGGCACAACTTCAAGTGATCTCACTCAGCTGCTCTATCTTTTCTTTCACCTGCGATAGCATACAAAACTATCGTTGAGCGGTGAACTCAGTGGTGCACAACAAATAAATTAAAATTTAATACAAAATATACTTTGACAAATCATAGCAAAAAGGCTTAAAATATTTAAATTCTTCAAAATTCATAAAATCAAAATCTTTAATTTCAATCACACAAATTATTTGATGAATAGCATTTGATCAAGTAATAACAACTTATCCAATTCATAATAAAGCAATTGAAATATTTATATTTTTCTTGAACCACGAAACAATATATTATTTTCCAACCACTAATAAATATTTGTTTCAATCACATTTTACCAAAGTATGCATAATTTAAGGATGTTGAAAATATTCACACAGCTTAGAACATGGCACTAAAGCAATGTCGGATTGTACACCACAACAAAGTCGATTCTCCCAATAATTGAAGGCTAAAGGGGTATATACAGGCTAGCTAGCAAATATAAGTACTCATTCAATTCTTGCTCAACTGGCATACACCTCAATACTTCAGCCAGAGAGGAAATAACATGTTCATCCCATTAGACATGCTAATGAGGAATTCAATCATACTGCCATGTCGATTGCGGTTTCAAATCATATTCAAAATAATTTCTATTCATATAAAGTATTTACAAATCACCAAACATATTTAATCATTGTAAATTCATGCACAAGGTTGGCAACACATCAAATTCACAATTTATAATTCTTAAAACCATGCAATAAATCCTTAAATGCATAGAAGAAAACATAATTAAATCATACACAGTCATTCAATGAATTAAAGTTCTTGTACACAAGAGAAAATACAATTATCATGTTCATTCAAAACCCATTATAAATTTAAAATATAGAAATAGACTAGTTGTGCACAAACCTCTTTTGCTTGTCTTGATTTAATCCAATTTTTCCTTCTTCCTCAGATGACTTCTTTCTAATTGAAACACATAATTTTAAACTGTTTTACTATCCATCCAAATCATTTCTAATAATTAATCTAATACTTAAATTTTGCATATTTAATTTTATTCATCTTTGTGTTTATGGCTAGGGTGGTCACTATTCAACTGACCAATTAGGTAAAATGTTGACTTTCTCATATTTAATAGGTATACTAATTCTAATTACACCCACATATCATATTTTGGATTACAATTATGTTAGCATTGACTGCCAATTGAAATTCAAAACTCCCTAAGAGAAATTCTAAAATTTCAGTTTTGGTCACTTGAGTTTACTATTCCATTGGACTTATCTACAGTGGAAATTTGGCTAAACTTCCTCCGTCAAAGTTGTTTCTTAATGTGACTACTTTAATTTTGCTTTTGAATCACTCCATTTGGAGTTTTATACCTCAAGTTATGTCATTTTTACTAAGGCTGGCCAGATTGGTCAAATTCCATAACTTTGGGCAACTTTTTGGTTCTGGCAGTTTTAATAACTTAATTTTGGTTAACAAGTTGGATAGGTTATGGTCCGAATTTGGGTTTGTGTTCTCCATAGAAGTTGTTCTAATATGTCTAAGCTTTCCAATGGTTTAAAAATCAGGTCATTTGAAACTCTCTACACAAAGTTATGACCTTTTGAATATGTACTATTCATATAGTCAGTTATGCCCAGTAATAGGGTACCAAATCCGGATTTAACCAAATTTTACACCAACTTGTGATTAGTTTTAGGGCAAGGTTTCTACATGAAAATTGTTGCTTTGGGTCTTAATGTTTATCTTCAATTGGTCTCACACCAATTGGAGCAATAGAATTCAACTTATGGCCACCTAAGTGGACAAGGGTCAATCTGTCCAGAATGCAACAACACCACACTCATTCTCATTTCAATTCCATGCATTCAATTGCACTTATAATTATCCTAATTGACCAATTTAAGCATCAATAATACTAATTGGTCACCAATTCTCAAAAATCCCCAAATGCTACTAAAACTCTAATTCATCAAGAACCCTAATGCTCTAAGTATCACAATTCATGAATTTCAAGTGTGCAAACCACATCTACCTTCTCAATTGAGTTCACATACACATTTAATTCCATAAATTTTCATCATAACCAACTTCTTCCTAGGTTGGTTGAATACATGGGATTCCATACATGCATGAATTTTTTTATGTTTCTCTACATAAATTCATCAATTTTACTCTAGTGTCATACATGGATACTTAATCAAGTGGAGAGAGTTAACTCACCTATGTGAAGCTTTTCAATCTTCTTAATTTCTTCAATTTTCTTCTTTCTTTCTCTTTGAATCTTCACCTTGAAGCTTAATTTAAAGGTTTTAAATGATAATTTGGAAAAATCATGGGAGAAAAGGTGGGTTTATCAAGCTTTTTATGGTGTGAAAATGGTGGAATTTTGAGACAGAGGTGAGAAAGAGTGGGGCGGCATATGAAGGTGGAAGAAGACCAAATTTTACTTTTTAATTTTTGTCGCATTTTTGTAATATTTATCCTCAATTTTTCATATTTTAAAATTATATTATTAATTAGGTCATACTTACATAGGGGGTGATGTCATAATTCACTTTAATTTGAATTTTCATTTCTTTTATTTTTCCTTTCCCTACCACAACTATTCATATTTTTAATTATTTTTTACAATTTTAATTTCCTACATTTTAATGGATCTTTTGGCCAAAAGTCACCTCTAAGGGTGAATTGACCATTCTGCTCCTTATCGGTCTGATCCATTTTTTCAATAACACTAGATTACTTCTGGAACTCTGATTTAATTTTTTGAACTAGTTCTCTATTCTTTTCTGTGATTTTCACATTACCACTAGCTTTGTAATTATTCATAGGCCTGGGGTGTCATAGGGTCCCACACGAAATCAGGATAACGACTGAGTTCGCAGTCACTTTCCGGTTCAGTCACCCATCACTGAAACATCAGCTCATTTAATTGATTATGCTTTGTTTTTCTTATTTCCATTTTAACTTCATATAATTTCTATTAATTTTCATTTATGACTTTTCTAGATGATTTAAACATGGTTCTAAATATCCTGACTGTCCGGACAGACATTAGTCACTGAAACAGTAGGCTGTACAGAACTGATGAATATAGGAGTGTTATAATTCAAATTCCTTTTTAGACATAATAGAATTTGACAGTTGGAATTATGATTTTGGGCGGCCAAAAGTCCCTCATTAGTGAGGGTATAAATGGCCAACAGCCTACTTTTCTGCCAAAAAGCAACTTAAACTATCTTTTCTCTCTCTCTCCAAGCTACTGTGACATGCAAGTTTGGGTTTGAAGAGTTTTACTTGGCTATTTCATGCTTTGAAGTTTGATTCTTCTACGAGAAGTTCGTGAAAGTAGATTGAAGTTGGGATCGTCAATTCACTTCCTTTTCCAATTCAAGGGAAAGAGGTAAATTCCTTTTTCTTTTGATCTTTTAGAAGAATCTAAGAAAGTCTAGTTGTATTAGATTGTTGGTTTTTGAACGCATGTATGTTTAGAGGAGTTTGGAGCATGACTAGGTTGAGAGTGGGGTTGCATGTGAGTTCTTGATGTTTTTATGGTTATATGTGACGTGTGAAGAAGCTAATGGAACTTTGAATTTTAGCTTTTAGTGGTTACACGTGAGTTTAAACTTAATTTCAAGTTTCCTTAGGCCTTAAATGGCAAGTCTCTTTTGATGGATTTAAGAATTTCTTGATGATGTTATGTTGAAGTTTGGTTGAATCTTGAATTCAAGTTTTTTTTTTTTTTTTTTTTTTTTTGCATGTGTGTTTGGAGCTTGATTCCAAGTTATTTTTTGCCCTAGACTTGTGTCTATATGTTTGGATTGTGTTTTGGTAACCTACGGTGGGTTTGGGTGTTGTTGGGAGATAAATTCTACAGGTTTTCGACTTGGGAATTTAGGAAAATTCTCAGGTTCGACTACCGAAAATCATGATTTCAGCAACCAAAGTCCAAGACTTTAACAACCATAGTGGCTACTGGACTAAAAGGCTAGCCGAAGCTGTAACACCCTCACTGTATCCATTCCGTACATTCTACTGTTCCGGCGGCCGGTAATAATAATAATAATAATAATAATAATAATAATAATAATAATAATAATAATAATAATAATAATAATAATAATAAGTTATTGATAGTAATTAGTTTGAAGAAAATTGACTATTAATTTGTGATCTCATAATCAATCATAAATACTCTTCTTTATATTAATTATTATTTAATTTTTTATTTCTTGTTTAATTATCATTATTATTTACAATACTACTTTAATTATTATTTTTATGTGCATATATTTATACGATCTATTTTATATATATATAAATAAAAAATTAAATAATAATTAGTATAAAGAAGATATATATATATATATATATATATATATATATATATATATATATATATATATATATATATATATGTGGGTGTGGGTGTGTGTTTAACTTTGGGATGTGACTTTTCATGACAAATAGATACATGTGATCGTCGCCATTAATAAATTCAAGACAAATCACTAATGGCATCTAGTTTTTGATAACATGACAATTTTTTAATATTAAAAAATTGCATCTATTAAGATGTGATGCCTACTTAAATAAGATTTTTCATTTTTTAAAAAAAAAGGACCTCTTCCAACTCTCTTTCTCTAGCTAGTAGCGACATTTTGTGTAACACCCCTATTTGTATAGCATGGTATATTTCACTGTTCCGGTGACCGGAGTCGGTCCGGACCATTAAAGGGATTAGAACCATACTTAAGACAACTAGAGAAACCATAAACACAAATAATTAGTAATGTTCAATTAGTTAAGTATAAATAAGAAAAACAGAACATAAGAAGTTAAACGAGCTAAGAGTCACAGTGATGGGTGACCTCCTCGGAACGACTGCGAAGTCGTTTTAAACTCAAATTTTGAACCGTAAAATGTGACGCTGCGGTCCTTAGGACCCTTATGAACACAGTGGAAAAGAGAAAATCAGGAAAAAGAACTGTTAAGCCAATCAAATAATTAGGTCAAGGAGCCGGAAGAAATATAGAATTATTTGCAAACCGGGATGAAACGGCGAGGGGCAATTTGGTTAATTGACCCCGAGAGCTGACTCCTGACCTAACTGTCAAATAAAATCGGAGAAAAGAAAATTTCGGAATCGAGAATTAAATTAAATAACTAATAGAAAAAAAAGAAAAAAAAAAAGAGAAAATGAAAAAGTAAAGGTGATGACATCATGCATGACCTCATGCATGATGCCATAAAAAAATTAGTTTATTTATTTATTAAATTAGATTTTGTGGTCTTCCATAAGCTAACTTTATTAAAGAAAAGAAAAGAAAAAGAAATTTAGAAAGCTCTCTTCTTCCCATTCTTGCCGCCCCACTTTCTCCATAAATCTCCATGAAAATTTCTCCATTAAAGCTTGCACTCAAGCTTTAATTTCTCCACTTAATCTTAATAACTCCCCTAAAAACCTTACTAGAGCTTGTAATCTCAACTTAAGAAGAAGATTGAAAGAAGAAAGGAGAACAAAAGATTGAGATTTGAGGATCTAAGCAAAGGTTAGTCTCTTAACTATCAATTAGTTAATTAAATGCATCATTAGTTGTTGAAATGAGCTTAGAAACTAATGAAATGAAATAAAAATATGGGGGGAGGACCAAACTGAATTTTCGGCCAGCTTGAAGGGGAGCATGATTTTGTATGGTTTGATGGATTTAAATGAGTTTATGGACCTCCATTAGTTGATTGATTATGGTTGAGAGCTTTGAATTTAGTTAATTGCAATAATTAAGAGAGTTAGGGTTTTGGGACTTAGGGTTTGTGAACAAAAAATGTAAGAAATGAGTAAATGGCATGTTTGACCTATTGTGAAGTGAAAAATGGTCAATTGTGACCAAATGAGTTGTGTTTGAATTGTTGGAATTGAAGCCAAATTCAGAGGGTATATGGTCATGCTGCTGGCAGCATGACCAAGTCAACTTTGAAGGACCAAAACTAAAATTTTACAAGTCCAATTGATATGGTACCAATTGGGGATGAAACTAGACATAAAATGACACAATTTTCATTTAGGAACCATGCCCAAAAAGTGACCAAAACCTAGTGAACAAATTGACCAAAGTTGAATAAGAGCAGTTTGCCACTGTACAAACTGACCAAATGAACAGTTTTTGTTCATTAGGTCATAACTCGAGCTAGGCAGGTCAAATTGACATGAAAGTTTACCAGTGGTTAGATGAGATATAGACCTAAAACTTTTATGAAGAACACAAGTCCAAATTCTGCCAGCAACCAAGCCATTTGGCCACCCCAAGTTGGTGACCCAAATCTGCCAGCACCAAAATTTGACCAGAAAATCTGGGTTGTTTCCAATTTGGCAGCCCTGTTCAAATGGCCATAACTTGAGCTACAAAACTCCAATTGGGGTGATCCAAAAATGAGAATAAACTTAAGACAATAAGAAACATTTTCTATGAAGGAAGGTTTGCCAAATTCTAACAGTAGATTGACCAATGGAATAGTGCAACTAGAAGCACCAAAACTGAAAATTTGACAATTTGGCCAAAAGGATTTAAGCTTTGAGAAAATGACCAAAACCAACAAATTTAATGACCAAAATGTGGTGTGAGGGTGAATTTGGAGTTCCCATACCTATTAAGCCTTAAAAAGTCAACAATTTGACTTGAATAGTGTAGTGAATAGTAACCCGAAACACAAAAAATTCGAGAACGTCGAAATTAGCACATTAAAGCTAGGTAAAAATGAAGTGAATTTTATTTTTGGATTTATGCTAAGTATGGTACTGAAACACTGTGAAATTATGTGTTTCAGCTGAACAAGACTTGGAAGCTCTGAGAGACTGACTCAAGGCCTAGAGGCGACTCACGTCAGGTCTGTGCACAGTAATTGTTTTTTAAATATATGATTCTTGAAAATTTGATTTTCTTTGAGTTAATTATGAATTGTGTTGCCACTTATGATTGTGAATATGACTTTGAAAATTTACCAGATTTCCAGTAAATTATTTGAATAAATTGTTTTGAATTGATTTTATGTTCACACTTAGCATGACAGTATCACATTATTCCTCCTCCATTTATGGGGTTGAGATCGTTTATTTTCCTCCCTCTCTGGCTTGCCAGTTGAGGTTGAGATCGGATGAGTACTTATTAGCTAGCTAGCCACCTCCCTCATTGATTTTGATTAATGGGGTTGTAGATTGCTTTGTCATAGTGTACAACACGGCATTGATCGGAAATTTTGTGTCATGGCTTAAGTTGTGTATGACTTTAGCAACACTGTGTTTATTAAATTGTTTGACTAAATTGTGTTATTATGAGCTTTGATAATTTGAGAAATATTTAAATTGTGTTTCACCAATGAATGATTTATGTATTGCATTTTAAATTTTTATTGTGCACCACTGAGTATTTTTATACTCAGCGATAGCTTATTTCTTTGTCATGAGATAAGAGCAAGGAGAAAGCAGCAGAGTGAGCTGCTATCGAATTGTGGATCACATCAATCATTTTGTACGGGTATTATTTTATACCCTTGTAGATAATTTTGATGTAAATATAGAAATGTTGTATGTATCAATGAAAGTTAAGCAGTTGTAAATAAATTGTAATAATATTATTTTAGATTTCCTTCTGTAAATTTATTATTTGTACATGTGAATTTCATGTTTTATGCCTCGTGAATGGAGTATCAAATATTTTGAGATGATGAATTTTGATTTGTATTGTGGAATTACTTTAAAGTGATTTGAATTGAGATGATTGAGATTTATTGGAGGTTGGGAGTTGTGAAAAATTTTTAGAAGGGTTTTTCTCAAGTATTTGAAGAACTGTTTTCTCCAATTACAAATGGAACTCTATCAAAATTTTTATAAAATTTGCGGCAAAATTTAAATGGACAAAATTTTTTACTAGTATTTAAACTTTGAATAAATGATTTTTAATTTCTACCAAAATGCTAACCACCTCCAAAATGTAAGAAAATTATTTTAAAATCCCTTGTAGGGTACTTAATGAGTTATCGGTAGGTGAAGTTCGGTAGTTCATTAAGTATTCTACGGGATCATGTTATGCCTTACGGAGGGGTAAGGTGTGACATGTTTTAGTGGTATCAGAGCATGGTTTTTCAATAAATTTTGACTATGTGTATGAACATTTTATTGATAAGTACAACTGCTCAAGTGTCTTTAATTAATACATATGACATATTTACATCATGAATATGCACTAATGGAGGTCAACCTCCTTGTGTTTGATCTCAGGAAGTAGAAAATATTGGAAAACGGAATGGAAGGAGGAGATCATTCCGAAGAACAATCTATTGAGGCTGAGGTTCAAGGGGAAGCCCCAACACTCCAGAACGTGAGTGGGTCAGCCACTCCAGCTCCTGCTCCAGCACCGCAGTTCCCTGCTCAATTTGTACAACAGATAGCTGCGTTCTTCCAGAAATGGCGAGTAATGTGCCACCCCAAGCTCAAATGCCAGTACCTGTAACACAACCACAGTCCTCAGCTCAGCAGTATGAAAAATTGATGAAATTTGGGGCCACCGAGTTTAAAGGCACTGTGGATCCACTGGAGGCAGAACAGTGGTTGGAAAGAATGGAACGAGTTTTCATAAAACTGCAATGTACGGAAGAGATGAAGTTCGAGTATTCTATTTCCTTGTTACAAGGGGATGCATATGAATGGTGGAAGACTATCCCCCATAGCCTGGTTGAGCCACCTGTGCTGACATGGACAGATTTCCTGAGAGAATTCAGGCAGAAATGGGTTCCTGATGCATATGTAGATATGAAATTACAAGAATTTTTGAGTTTGAAACAAGGGGACCGAACCATAGCAGAGTATGAGAGAGACTTCTCAAGGCTAAGCCACTATGCTGGAAGCTTAGTCTCCACCCCCAAAGACAGATGTAAGAGGTTTGAGTCCGGATTAAGGCCGAATTTGAGAATGCAAGTCGTGGGTTTTCGACATCAGAATTTCTCTGAATTGATCTCACAGGCCCTGGAACTGGAAAGGATAGAATCAGAAGGGGCAGTGAAGAAGGGTGCACAAGAAAAAGAGAAGATTGAAAAGATTATGGGACAAGCATCTGAGAGTGGTTCTGGAAAGAGGAAACAGTTTGGGGGATCCAGCTCCCGTAGATCCGGCAGAGGCAGATTTTCTGGCCAAAGACCACCCCGGTCTAGTCAGCCGACCCAACAAGCTTCTCGAGGATCTCTATCAGTCCGGCAGTGTGAAACTTGTGGTAGAACTCATGGTGGGGTTTGTTTCAAGGCCACCGGTGCATGTTTTAATTGTGGAGGGAGCGGACATTTCGCTAAGGATTGCACTAATCCGCGCCGGTCTGGATCTTTTGCTACATCTGAAGGATCAGCCCAAGTCTCTGCACCTAGAGGGTCACAGTCAGCTGCTAGAGGTAGAGGCAGAGGTAGGGGTCCTGGTAGCACTCCTGGAAGTCAAAGCACTGTTAATCAGCCAGTACCCAGTGGCACACCAGTCAGAGTGTATACCATGTGTCAGAGGGAAGAAGCCGAAACATCAGACGTTGTAGCTGGTAATTTCTCCATCCTTGACCAAGATGTGTATGTGTTATTTAATCCTGGCTCCACACATTCATATGTTAGTGCTAGTGTGATGTGTTCTACTGCTATTCCGTGTGTACCAATGGACTATGATGTGCTAGTAACTAGTCCATTAGGCCAGGAGGTCAGGGTAAATAGGTTATATAGGGAATGTCCTTTGGTGATCCAAGGACATACATTTCTATCTGATTTAATTGAAATGCCCTTCAGAGATTATGACATTATCTTGGGCATGGATTGGTTAGCCAGGCATCATGCGATGATTGACTGTAGACTGAAGACAGTCACTTTTGGTCTTCCTTAGTATGGTAATGTAGTAATACACGGGGAGAGGCAGTTATTGCCTTCAAACATCATTTCAGCTGCACTGGCCAGAAAAATGATTAGGAAAGGGTGTGAGGCGTACTTGGCACATGTGATAGACACCCAAGTGGGGAGTCCAGCACTGAGGGACATTCCTACTATATGTGACTTTCCGGATGTGTTTCCTGATGAATTGCCAAGATTACCTCCAGAAAGAGAAGTGCAGTTTGAAATTGATGTTATGCCTAGTGTGGAACCAATCTCCATAACGCCATACAGAATGGCACCAGCAGAACTAAAAGAATTGAAAGTACAGTTGCAAGAACTGCTTGACAAGGGCTTCATCCACCCTAGTGTGTCACCTTGGGGAGCGCCGGTGTTGTTTGTGTCACACCTTACCCCTCTGTAAGGCATAACATAATCCCGTAGAATACCTAATGAACTACCGAACTTCACCTACCGATAACTCATTAAGTACCCTACAAGGGATTTTAAAACAATTTTCTTATTTTTGATAAGTGGTGGGCATTTCTAATAAGTATTTTAAACATGTAATTAAGTTGAAAGCTAGTTGGAAATTTTAGCCCATTTTATTTTTCCGCAAATTTTATAAAAATTTTGACAGAGTTCCCTCTGTATTTTGAGAAAACAGTTCTTCAAATACCTGTAAAAAGCACTTCTAAAAATTTTCTCAACAACTACTTCAATTTCATACGCAATCTCAATTAAGTTCTCAACACAATTATCAACTTTCAATTTCAAATCCAGTATCCAATAATCATTACAAAATTCACACTAATAGAATTTCAAACCACAATATATATTACAACATTATACAAATTTTATATAACTGCTCAAGACCCATTTTTACATGTCCATACATTTATGTGCAATATATACATCAAAAGAAATATTTACAATTAGGGTATAAATTATACCCGAAGACTTTAGGCTGAATGCTCCTCAATCTTTAGCAGCTCAGTCTGCTGTTCCTCTAGTCTCTGTATCTGCGACAGCAATAAAAGCTATCGCTGAGTACTAGGGCTCAGTGGTGCACAACATACTAAAATAATCTTTATGCAAAATTTAAATCACATTTATTCAAAAATTTGACTAAACATAAGCATTAAACACAAAACATGAATTATGAAATTTTAATACAAACCAAATTCATTTCGAAGTATCAAAACACATTTCATAAAACCCACAGTTAGATCATGCCATTCGAAACAAATAGAATCTCAATAGCCAGAGGCTAAAGAGAAATCACATCACAAGGCTAGCTAGCTCAAATATATGGATATCCATTCACATCCTCTTCTAATGGCACATCTCAACACTTCTCCAGAGAAGGAATCAAAATTCGAAACTAATTACCCCCACTAGTCGTGCTAGTGAGGTGTTCAAATATATGGTCATGACACTGTGGTTTCAAAACTTATCTTAACAATTTGCTAAACATTGCTATTTCAAATATACACAATAACTTTCACAGTTTAAAACAAAACATCATAAATAATGTCACAAATAAACTTTCAACAATTCTAAAGCACAAGTAAAATACATATTTCGTTCACTTTATCAATGAATTTTAAAGCATGGAGATGTTGTGCACAAACCTCAAGCGAGTCGTCCCTTAGCCTCGACTCGGTTCCTCAGGTTCCTTCCCGATATTCTTTTCAACTGAAACACACAATTTTACAATGTTTCAGTACTAGAACTTAACACAAATCTAAAATAAATTTAGCTTCACATTTACCTAGTTCTAACATGTTAAATTCGACGTTCTCGAAATTTTTGTGTTTCGGGTTACTATTCACTATACTATTCAAGTCAAATAATTGACTTTCTAAGGCTTAATAGGTATGGGAATTCCAAATTCACCCACATACCACATTTTGGTCACTAAACTTGTTGGCTTTGGTCATTTTCTCAAAACTTAGGTCTTTAAGGCAAAATTGCCAATTTTCGATTTTGGAGTCCTAAGTTGCACTGTTTCATTGGCCCTTTTACTGTTGGAATTTGGCAAAACTTCCTTCATAGAAAATGTTCCTTATTGTCTTAAGTGTATTCTCATTTTTGGATCACCCCAATTGGAGTTTTGTAGCTCAAGTTATAGCAAAAATACAATTAATGTTCACGTGCACAGTTCATGCTGCAATTTAGGTTTTGGCAGATTTTTTATCCAAATTCATTCAATAATTTGATCAATTTTAAGTCCATAATTTGGTCTAATTTCCTTCATACGAAATTTTTTACTATGTCTTAGGTTTCCATCGGTTCAAGAATCGCCTAAATCGGAGTTTTCTAGAGAAAGTTATAGCCATTGGAACTTTACTATTCAAATGGAAATCTGCAGATTTGCAGGTTCAGTAACTCAACTTTGCTCAATCATTTGATTAGGTTAATGGAATAATTTGGGTTGGTGTTCTTCATAAAAGTTTTAGATCTATATCTTATCTAATTACTGGTAAAATTTCAGGTCATTTTGACCTTCCTAGCTCGAGTTATGACCAAATGAACAATTAATCAGTTTATGCAGTGGCAGCCTGCTCTCATTTCACTTTGGTCAATTGGTTCACTAAGTTTTGGTCAGTTTTTTGCCATGGTTCCTTAATGAAAATTATGCTATTTTATGTCTATTTTCATCCCCAATTGGTGGCATATCAATTGGACTTGTAAAATTTTCATTTTGGTCCTTCAAAGTTGGCTTAGTCATGCTGCCAGCAGCATGACCGTTTGCCCTACGAATTTAACTTTCATTCTCACAATTTCCACACATCTCTTTTGGTCATTATTGACCATTTTTCATCTCACAATAGACCAAAGTCATCATTTAAGCATTTCACCAAAAATTGCCTCAAAACCCTAGATCTCCAAACCCTAATATTCAAACCCTAACTCATTCATCTCATGCATTTAACTACATTTAGGGCCTGTTTGGATTAACTGTTTAATACAACTGATAGCTATTAGCTGATAGTTGTTACTGTTAGCTGATAACTGATAACTGATAACTGATAGCTGATGATAGCTGTTTTATATTAAGTGTTTGGTAAAATTATATTTAGTTGTTGCTGTTAATATGTGAAATGACTAATAAGAGTATATATCATATAATTTATTTTATTATTTAAATAAATATAAAATTATAAATTTATTATATTATATTATTTATTTTATTATTAAATTAAATATATAATTATTAAATTAATATATTATATTATTTAAATAAATATATAATTATTAATCTTTTATATTATATAATTTATTTTAGTATTGAAATAAGAAAATAATTATTTTTTTAAGATAATTAAATAATTTTAAAAATATAGATAAAATAATAAAATAATTATTATTGTTAATAGAAAAATTTATAATTAATTTTAAGTTTTTGGATATAAATAAATATTTTATATTTTATGTTATTAATAAAAAATATTTTAACAAAGTTGAAATACGTTAATTAAAATTATAAATAAAAAAATAAAAATATTAATAATATTAATTTTCAAGTTAAATAAAAAAGGATAATATGGTCAAAATAAAAAATAAAATCATATCAGCTATCAGCTGATGAGAAACAGCTCTAAAAATAGAGCTGATACAAACTGCAGCTGATGGGTATTATATCAGTTGCCCATCAGCTATCAGCTCTATTTTTTTAAGCTTGCCAAACACCACAATTTATCTGTTTGGGTGTCTATCAGCTATCAGCTACACCCAACAGGTAAACCAAACACCCCCTTAATGGTTTTAAAGCTAATCAATCAACTAAATAAAGCTTCTAAACTCATTTAACTCCATCAAACCATACAAAATCATACTCCCCTTCAACAGGCCGAAATTCAGTTTAGTCCTTCAACAATTGATTTCTCTTCATTTCCTTAGTTTCTAAGTTCATTTAAGTCACTAAACATGCACTTAAAACAGAAAATTAAGAGTTAGAATACCAACCTTTGTGTAGCAATTTCTAACTCTCCTTTTCACCAATTTTCTTTCTTTTTCTTGCTCCTCTATACTCTTCAAGATGCAAGGATGAGGTTTAGTAGAGAATTTTAGGGGAACTTATGGTTAATTTAGGGTGTATAAAGCTTGAGCTAAGAGTTCTAATGGAGGTTTGAGAGTGAGCTTTGGGAGAGGGAAAGAGAGAGTCACATTTTTTTTTTTTATGAAAAAGATGACTTTTAATTATTTTTTTCTTTTCTTTTATTTTATAAACTTGGCTTATGGAAGACCACAAAATGTAATTTAATAAATAATTTAATTAATTCTTTTATGACATCACCTTTGACTTTTCCATCTTCTTCTTCTCTTTTCTTTTTTTTTTTCTATTAGTTCTTTAATTTAATTCTCGATTCCGAAATTTTCTTTTCTCCAATTTTATTTGACAGTTAGGTCAGGAGTCAGCTCTCGGGGTCAATTGCCCCTCGCCGGTTCATCCCGGTTTGCAAATAATTCTATATTTCTTTCGGTTCCCTGACCTAATTATTTGACTGACTTAATAGTTCTTTTTCGTGATTTTCTCTTTTTCACTGTGTCCATAAGGGTCCTAAGGACCGTAGCGTCACTTTTTACGATTCGAAATTTGAGTTTAAAATGACTTCGCATTCGTTCCCGAAGAGATCACCCATCGCTGTGACTCTCGGCTCGTTTAACTTCTTATGTTCTGTTTTTCTTATTTATACTTAACTACTTGAACATTACTAATTATTTGTGTTTATGGTTTATCTAATTGTCTTAAGTATGGTTCTAATCCCCTTAATTGTCCGGACCGATACCGGTCACCGGAGCAGTGAAATCTACCAGGCTATGCAAACGGGGTGTTACAATTTGTTAAGAAGAAAGATGGCACTCTCCGATTATGCATTGACTATCGGCAGTTGAATAAGGTGACAATAAAGAACAGATACCCATTGCCCCGCATTGATGACTTATTTGATCAGTTAAGAGGTGCAGCTGTGTTCTCCAAAATTGACCTGAGATCAGGTTATTATCAGCTGAAAGTACAAGAGCAGAGTATACCTAAAACTGCCTTTAGAACCCGCTATGGTCATTATGAGTTCTTGGTCATGCCATTCGGGTTAACTAATGCTCCGGCTGCTTTTATGGATCTAATGAACACTATCTTCAGACCATACCTCGACCAATTTGTTGTGGTATTCATAGATGATATATTGGTCTATTCGAGGAATGCAGAAGAGCATGATAGACATCTGCGGATTGTACTGCAGACTTTGAGAGAGAAACAACTATATGCCAAATTATCGAAGTGTGAATTTTGGTTGAAGGAGATATCTTTCTTGGGGCATGTAGTATCAGAAGAGGGCATCAAGGTAGATCCAAGTAAGATTGAAGCTGTCCTTAATTGGAAGCCACCGCATTGTCACGAGATTCGATTTTAGGGTTAGCTGGATACTACCGTCGATTTGTGAAGGGATTCTCCATGTTGGCATCTCCATTGACCAAGCTACTTAGAAAGGATGTGAAATTTTAGTGGACGGACAAATGCCAGCAAAGTTTTGATGAATTGAAGAGATGCTTGACAGAGGCTCCAGTCCTGACTTTACCTACACCGGGTAAAGAATATACAGTTTACAGTGATGCTTCTCACAATAGATTAGGTTGTGTGTTGATGCAAGATCGAAATGTTATTGCCTATGCATCACGCCAGCTGAAACAGCATGAGAGGAATTATCCGACACATGACTTGGAGCTTGCAGCCATTGTGTTTGCTCTTAAGATCTGGAAACATTATTTGTATGGGGAGAAGTGCTACATCTACACAGATCATAAGAGTTTGAAGTATTTGGGTACCCAAAAAGAGCTTAATTTGAGACAGAGGAGATGGTTAGAGTTGATAAAAGACTATGATTGTCTAATAGACTATCAGCCAAGGAAAGCTAATGTTGTGGCTGACGCCCTAAGTCGCAAGACTATGGCAAGTCTACAGGTTACCCCTTTGTCTTTGGTACATGAGTTGAGATCATTACATGCCATTTTAGAGATTAATGATGAGGGGCAGACAGCAGTTGCATGGCATGTACAGCTAGTGTTAATTGATCAGATCAGAATGACTGCTCAGAATAATGAAAGGTATCATAAGCTATTGGAAGAAGTTCGGCAGGGCAAGAAACCGGAGTTCTCAATAAAAAATGATGGTCTACTGCTACACCAGGGTAGAATATGTGTTCCTAATGATGTTGATTTGAGGCAGATCATTTTGAAGGAAGCACACGAGTCTCCTTTTGCCATGCACCTTGGTGGTACAAAAATGTATAGAGGGCTAAAGGAGCATTACTGGTGGATGGGTTTAAAAAGAGATGTGGCAGAGTTTGTATCCAAATGCCTGACTTGTCAGCAAGTAAAGGCAGAGCATCAAGTACCAACTGGGTTATTACATCCAGTACCAGTGCCAGAATGGAAATGGGAGAGAATAACAATGGATTTTGTGATGGGACTTCCAAAGACACAGAAGAGTCATGATGTAGTGTGGGTCATTATCGACAGACTGACTAAATCTGCTCATTTTCTGCCAGTCTGAATGGACTACAGTTTAGATAGATTGGCCAGGTTGTACATTGATGAGATTGTGAGACTTCATGGAGTGCCAGTATCCATTGTATCAGACAGAGATCCTAGGTTCACTTCTAGATTCTGGGGTAGTCTTCAGAGAGCCCTAGGAACTAGATTGAACTTCAAGATCGCATTCCACCCACGCATGCATGGCCACCCGAGAGGGTAATTCAGATCTTGGAGGACATGCTACGGGCTTGTGTGATTGAGTTTGAGGGTAGTTGGGATACACATTTGCCTTTGATTGAGTTTGCTTACAGTAACAGCTACCAATCAAGCATTGGGATGCCTCCATATGAGCTTTGTATGGCAGAAAATGTAGAACCCCGTTGTGTTGGGATGACGTGGGTGAAAGAAAAATGATTGGACCCGAAATTGTTCAACAGACTGAAGAGAAAATCAGGGTGATCAGAGATCGACTTAAAGCTGCATTAGACCGTCAGAAGTCCTATATTGATTTGAAAAGAAGGGATATTGAGTATGCAGTGGGTGAGAAAGTTTTCCTCAAGGTTTCTCCTTGGAAGAGGATAATGAGATTCGGCAGGAAGGGGAAACTAAGTCCTCGTTTTATCGGGCCATATGAGGTATTGGAAAGAATGGGTCCTTTGGCTTATCGTTTGGCACTACCTCCAGAGTTGGAGAAGATACATAACGTCTTCCATGTGTCTATGTTGAGGAGATATCGATAAGACCCATCTCATGTACTACCAGTAGAAGAAATTGAAGTGAATCCAAACCTCACATATGAAGAAGAACCCATAAAGATTCTGGCTTATGAAGTGAAGCAGCTACGGAATAAGCAGATACCATCGGTAAAAGTGCTGTGGAATCATCATTCGAGCCAGGAGGCTACTTGGGAACGAGAGGAGGACATGAGGAGACAACACCCACAGCTGTTCAGAGATTGATACCAGGTAAAATTTCGAGACAAAATTTAATTAAGGGGGGGGGGGGGAGAATTGTAACAACCCTATTTATATAGCCTGGTATATTTCACTGTTCCAATGACCGGAGTCGGTCCGGACAATTAAGGGGATTAGAACCATCCTTAAGACAACTAGAGAAACCATAAACACAAATAATTAGTAATGTTCAATTAGTTAAGTATAAATAAGAAAAACAGAACATAAGAAGTTAAACGAGCCGAGAGTCACAGCGATGGGTGACCTCCTCGGGAATGACTGCGAAGTCATTTTAAACTCAAATTTTGAACCGTAAAATGTGACACTGCGGTCCTTAGGACCCTTATGAACACAGTGGAAAAGAGAAAATCACGAAAAAGAACTTTTAAGCCAATCAAATAATTAGGTCAGGGAGCCGGAAGAAATATGGAATTATTTGCAAACCGGGATGAACCGGCCAGGGGCAATTTGGTCAATTGACCCCGAGAGCTGACTCCTGACCTAACTGTCAAATAAAATCGGAGAAAATAAAATTTCGGAATCGAGAATTAAATTAAAGAACTAATAAAAAAATAAAAAAAAAGGGAAAATGAAAAAGCAAAGGTGATGACATCATGCATGACCTCATGCATGATGCCATAAAAAAATTAATTTATTTATTTATTAAATTAGATTTTGTGGTCTTCCATAAGCCAAATTTATTAAAGAAAAGAAAAGAAAAAAAAAATTTAGAAAGCTCTCTTCTTCCCATTCTTGCCGCCCCACTTTCTCCATAAATCTCCATGAAAATTTCTCCATTAAAGCTTGCACTCAAGCTTTAATTTCTCCACTTAATCTTAATAACTCCCCTAAAAACCTTACTAGAGCTTGTAATCTCAACTTAAGAAGAAGATTGAAAGAAGAAAGGAGAACAAAAGATTGAGATTTGAGGATCTAAGCAAAGGTTAGTCTCTTAACTATCAATTAGTTAATTAAATGCATCATTAGTTGTTGAAATGAGCTTAGAAACTAATGAAATGAAATAAAAATATGGGGGGAGGACCAAACTGAATTTTCGGCCAGCTTGAAGGGGAGCATGATTTTGTATGGTTTGATGGATTTAAATGAGTTTATGGACCTCCATTAGTTGATTGATTATGGTTGAGAGCTTTGAATTTAGTTAATTGCAACAATTAAGTGAGTTAGGGTTTTGGGACTTAGGGTTTGTGAAACAAAAATGTAAGAAATGAGTAAATGGCATGTTTGACCTATTGTGAAGTGAAAAATGATCAATTGTGACCAAATGAGTTGTGTTTGAATTGTTGGAATTGAAGCCAAATTCGGAGGGTATATGGTCATGATGCTGGCAGCATGACCAAGTCAACTTTGAAGGACCAAAACTAAAATTTTACAAGTCCAATTGATATGGTACCAATTGAGGATGAAAATAGACATAAAATGACACAATTTTCATTTAGGAACCATGCCTAAAAAGTGACCAAAACCTAGTGAACAAATTGACCAAAGTTGAATAACAGTAGTCTACCACTGTACAAACTGACCAAATGAACAGTGTTTGTTCATTAGGTCATAACTCGAGCTAGGTAGGTCAAATTGACCTGAAAGTTTACCAGTGGTTAGATGAGATATAGACCTAAAACTTTCATGAAGAACACAAGTCCAAATTCTGCCAGCAGCCAAGCCATTTGGCCACCCCAATTTGGTGACCCAAATCTGCCAGCACCAAAATTTGCCCAGAAAATCTGGGTTGTTTCTAATCCGGCAGCCCTAGTTCAAATGGCCATAACTTGAGCTACAAAACTCCAATTGGGGTGATCCAAAAATGAGAATAAACTTAAGATAATAAGGAACATTTTCTATGAAGGAAGGTTTGCCAAATTCTAACATTAGATTGACTAATGGAACAGTGCAACTAGGAGCACCAAAACTGAAAATTTGACAATTTGGCCAAAAAGATTTAAGCTTTGAGAAAATGACCAAAACCAACAAATTTAATGACCAAAATGTGGTATGTGGGTGAAGTTGGAGTTCCCATACCTATTAAGCCTTAAAAAGTCAACAATTTAACTTGAATAGTGTAGTGAATAGTAACCCGAAACACAAAAAATTCGAGAACGTCGAAATTAACACATTAAAACTAGGTAAAAATGAAGTGAAATTTATTTTTGGATTTATGCTAAGTATGGTACTGAAACACTGTGAAATTGTGTGTTTCAGCTGAATAAGACTTGGAAGCTCTAAGAGACTGAGTCAAGGCCTAGAGGCGACTCACGTCAGGTCTGTGCACAGTAATTGTTGTTTAAATATATGACTCTTGAAAATTTGATTTTCTTTGAGTTAATTATGAATTGTGTTGCCACTTATGATTGTGAATATGACTTTGAAAATTTACCAGATTTCCAGTAAATTATTTGAATAAATTGTTTTGAATTGATTTTATGTTCACACTTAGCATGACAGTATCACATTATTCCTCCTCCATTTATGGGGTTGAGATCGTTTATTTTCCTCCTCTCCGCTTGCCGATTGAGGTTGAGATCGGATGAGTACTCATTAGCTAGCTAGCCACCTCCCTCATTGATTTCGATTAATGGGGTTGTAGATTGCTTTGTCGTAGTGCACAACACGGCATTGATCGGAAATTTTGTGTCATGGCTTAAGTTGTGTATGACTTTGACAACACTGTGTTTATGAAATTGTTTGACTAAATTATGTTATTACGAGCTTTGATAATTTGAGAAATATTTAAATTGTGTTTCACCAATGAATGATTTATGAATTGCATTTTAAATTTTTATTGTGCACCACTGAGTATTTTTATATTCAACGATAGTTTATTTTGCTGTCGCAGATAAGAGCAAGGAGAAAGCAGCAGAGTGAGCTGCTATCGAATTGTGGATCACATCAATCATTTTGTACGGGTATTATTTTATACCCTTGTAGATAATTTTGATGTAAATATAGAAATGTTGTATGTATCAATGAAAGTTGAGCAGTTGTAAATAAATTGTAATAATATTATTTTGGATTTCCTTCTGTAAATTTATTATTTGTACATGTGAATTTCATGTTTTATGCCTTGTGAATGAAGTATCAAATATTTTGAGATGATGAATTTTGATTTGTATTGTGGAATTACTTTGAAGTGATTTGAATTGAGATGATTGAGATTTATTAGAGGTTGGGAGTTGTGAAAAATTTTTGGAAGTGTTTTTCTCAGGTATTTGAAGAACTGTTTTCTCCAATTACAAATGGAACTCTGTCAAAATTTTTATAAAATTTGCGGCAAAATTTAAATGGACAAAATTTTTTACTAGTATTTAAACTTTGAATAAATGGTTTTTAATTCCTACCAAAATGCTAACCACCTCCAAAATGTAAGAAAATTGTTTTAAAATCCCTTGTAGGGTACTTAATGAATTATCGGTAGGTGAAGTTCGGTAGTTCATTAAGTATTCTACGGGATCATGTTATACTTTACGGAGGGGTAAGGTGTGACATTTTGGGATAAAATTCTCTTATTTAACATCAGCTAGAAAATGCAGTTACAATGCTAGAGTATAGCAAATTAAGAATTTTAGAATCGATAATCAAATCCAAAGTGGTCTTCATGCCATCGTCAAGCAAGATAAAAAAAAAATGCTCACTATTACCAAATTTGAAATCTCTTGAATATCCCAATTTTAGAAGAGGGCACAAATGTACATGAAGGCTATGAACTTGTAAAGGATGAAAATCCTACTCCTTTTGCAATTTGACACTTTCTAGTTTCTAATTTGATATGAGAATGATTATTATTTAAGAGATTCATAATCTTGCTAACAATATTAAATTTTACATTGAAAATGGGTTTTGCTTTGTTTGAGAAAAAATTTTGGAAAGAAAGAAAGCATTGTTTTTTCTCTCTTAAACACACACGCGTACAAGTATAAAATTTATTATACTAATATTCACTTTCAGATAATTACCGACTCAAGAAAGAAAGCATTGTTGAAAAATAAAAAAACATGTATTATGGTGATTGCTCTGATTTTGACTTGAGGGACTATGATTTTGTGTTGGGGATTGCTTCTTTTTGCTCCTGATGCGATCGGTAGGAGTTCTAGAATTATAACGCCATGCTGGCTTTTTGAGACTGACACTGACGCTAACCTCGTCACAATTAGGCGCACTCTAGAGCAACTATTCCGAGGCCAAGTGTTGGCTACTGATTAGAGTTATATCGGCACCTTTGAGTTTGTGTGCAATAGAAAAATCCAATTAGAGGAAAGAGAGAATGGGCTTGAGTCATACTCTTGGTCTTTATAAGAACTATAATGATATGTAAGCAAAATTCGGATAATGTTAGTGATTTTGTCCTAAATTTACTATTAGTAGCATCACATATATTAATTTTTAACCAAAAAATTAAATTCAAAAATTGAAAAAAATTATTAAATTATACTTTTAATATGTTCTATAATTACTTATTTTTATTACAAAGTAATATTACTTAATTACAGAAAAATAAAATAATTTAATAAAATTTTATAATTGAACTTATATAATTTTTATAAACTACTTTTTTCCATAAAATAGGTAATTACGGAAACTTTATTAACTTAACGGAAAGGATTATTTGGCATTATCTATAATTAATATATTTTTTCATATTATGAAAAATATTATGCATTTTTTAAGTGAGAAATTTTTCTTATTAAGTTAATAAATTTTTCATAATTAATTATTTCGAAAAAAAATTATTCTACAAAATTTCATGAGATATGTTAAATGAGTTTATTTTTTGTAATAAAGTGATTATACTTCTTATGAAGCCAATTAATTATAGAAGACACTTATACTTTTTTTTCCTTCATTTTTTTAATCATATAACTTGTTAATATCATTTTTGGTCAACAAAGCCATATCCCCCTTTTAATCAAAGTTATATGCATCGGATATGGTTAAATTTTTTTTTTTCAATTGGAAAGAATATATGGTTTTTTTTTTTTTTTTCAATTGAAAAGGATATATGGTTGAAATGTATAAAAATAATTAATTATTTTGCTTAGCATAAAAAAATATTTTTCATCACCCAAATTCAAACTTTAAATTATTTTCAACAGATATTCAAACTTTAGTAAGCACCGCTCCTAATCCGATTATGGAAGACAATAGCTACAAAACGACAACTCGAAGTCCATATCATCATGCTACCTGCAAGACTAATGTTTCTCTCTCTCTCTCTAGACTTTATCCTCGTTCTGATTCTTGAATCGTTCGCCCAAAATTACAAAATTAAAACAAAAGCCTACAAACCCTAGAAGGCTCTCCACAAATCGTGTCTCAGATCATCTCAAGGTCTTTATCATCGCTTCTCTCAATTCCTTTTTTCTCTTTATGCCCTAATTTGGTTTTTCAGGTTTTCATTTTCTTTTAATTGTATATATGTCTGCAGCTTTGGAGGTCAATAGGGAAATATTTTTAGAGAGAGAGAGAGAGTGAGAGAGAGAGAGAGAAAGGAGCTCCTTGAGAGAGCAATAGCCACAGGGGTTTTGTGGGTTGCCATGTGGTTATTGCCCTTCTCAATGGAATCGGATTTTGGGAGAATTGGTTTCATGCTACTACGAATTGTTATGGGTTGCAAAGTGGATATTTCAATAGTCAGAGTGTTTTGGATTTGAATACCTTGGCTTCAAAAAGCAAAGAGAAGCAAGTTTTGTGGATTTAGGATTACATATGTTTCAGCATTTAGGGTGCTTAATTGGTATTAATCCTAAGATTGGGACACAGAAGAGGTTGCCAAGTTCGAAGCCATGCCAAACTAAAATTAAACCGATTGACATGTTGGATACTGTGCAAGAAATTGCCATTTACATACATAGGTTTCACAACCTTGACCTTTTTCAGCAAGGGTATGCATGTTTTAGCTCATCATTTGTTGTGACTTCATTTTCATTTCATTTTTCTGACTTTTATGGTTCTATAATGGTTTATTTTGTACGTTAGGTGGTATCAAATTAAGATCAGCGTGAGATGGGAAGACAGTGCGTATACTTCTTTGGGAAGTCCTGCAAGGGTTGTTCAATGTGAACGTGAGTAATTGAATTATAATCCTCTTAATTCCTTTATAATTGTTTGTGCATGCAATTTTTTTTTTCTATTTTTTAAATCATAGAACAGTTTTTTTAGAGACTTGACCCCTAACCATGGACTTTATAAAATTCGGGGATTGATCTATAGCACGGCATTTTCCCATGTAGCTAATTAACTAACCACAATTCCCACATTCAGTTTAATTTGATAAATCGTATACCCATGGAACAATTAACCTAGAGTCCAATGTCTATCCTACTGCTAAAATCTTTATGAATCAATGAAATAATGAACCCACACTCCAACGTCAGACTCTTCCACTTGCATGCCCTCAAGTTTATGACTTTATAATCTCCCATGCTCAAGAAACAAGCATTTTGAGTATATTAGTGGATACAATTTCTCCAAGTAATTCACTGCAAACACCTTTGCTTGAATTTCTTGGTCAGTAGTTTTTTTTTATAATATTAATTTCAACCTCTGTAATATCTCTGTCTTTCTCTATAACTTCCTCATTGACATGAACTCCACTAATTTGTATTTTATTAAGCTCTTTCTAAGTAGCCCCATTAATGTGAATGACTTCATCTCAACAGATTCATCTTGTGCCTTCCCCCTCAGTATTTTGCTTAAAACCAAAGGCCACTGGTTAATCTATATTTCATTGTTTCCTTTATCAAATTGTTGCATGTCTCCTAACTAAGTCATTAATTATTTGACACAACGAGTTCTCTTGGGCTTGAGTAATAAAATTTTCACCCACAGATTTTGAGCAAGATTCATTTTTTAAGGAGTTGAGCATAAAAATCCCCTTTCAATCTTTCATAATATATATCTATTCATTTAGTTAAACAATAAAATGAAACCTCACAATGATCATAATAAAATTGTCTCATTAATAATTTTTTCATTCTTGATCATGATGAATTTTACCATATTTATAGTGAAATTCAATTCACCAATCAGTATCATATTCTTTCAACTTCAAAGAAGCCAATTCTACCTTCTCTTATCCATCAATCTCATGAAAATGAAGATAAGTTTCAAGATCAAATAACCTCTTGATACAGTCTTTCTTATAAGAATCATTATTACAATAAAATGTGTTCAATATTAGGAACATGTTTATAGATGGTTTGATTGTGAGTGAAATCTTTAGTGCAATTTAAAAGAATGTTCCATTGCAAACTTCATGAACAAAGAGATTGCTTTGAATTTCATGGCATGCCATCAAAAAGCCTAGAGAAACCTTACTTTGATGCCAATTGACACAGGATAGAAAAATGATAAACAAGGCTAGATCATGTCTATGCCAACTTCCTTGAATCACAAGGAAGAATAATTATGGAGTTCACTGGGTTAATTTCACGCATAGTCCCTTAACTTAAGTGATTAATTTCAATTTGTATCATAAAAACTCCGAATTTCAATTTGAATATCATTAAAATCCCTGTGACCTGTTATTGTGGGTTTCCAGGTTAACTTGTAGCTAAGATTCACTCATTGCCTTTTAACTTAAATAGATTTATCATAGTTGTCCTTTAACTTTATAGTCAATTTAAAATTTTAAGTCTTCATTTATTTTCGATTTATTTAAAATAAAATCATACTTTTAGAAATAGTTTAATATTTATAAAAATATTTACAATTAATTAATTATTTAATTTATCATTAAAAAAATTATTTTACATATATTTTTTACTTCAATTTTTGGTTAATATTTAAAAGATTTATGTTTAATTTATCTTAATTCCTTTGGTTTTTTTAATGTAAAAAAAGTAATAATATGTAATTATTTTACTTTATTTTGTAAATATTTAAACACTAATTAAATATTATTTTTTTTAATATAGGTTGATATTGTACATAGCTTTTGTCTTTCTCAACTCAACTCAACTAAGCCTTTATCCCAAAAATTTGGG
Organism: Hevea brasiliensis; assembly: GCF_030052815.1. Lineage (NCBI taxonomy): Eukaryota > Viridiplantae > Streptophyta > Magnoliopsida > Malpighiales > Euphorbiaceae > Hevea > Hevea brasiliensis. Next base: position 81,484,045 of record NC_079496.1, read on the forward strand.
GTGGCTATATGGATTCGCTTTGTCCACTCCGAACGATTTTGGGTTAAATCCTCAGAAATGTGTAATGCTTCTAGGTCATGTTGTACTACTCTCCTCCAAGTCAATTTAGGTCTACCCCTTTTTTCTTTATATCCTCCACCTCAATCTCCCTTCTCTCAACTTATTTTCAATTGACACCACTCCTACCTTTTCTCTAATACTCTCATTACGGACTTTATCTAGTCTAGTATGGCCACTCATCTACCTTAACATTCTCATCTATGCAACTCTTATCTTAGATGCATACGACTCTTTCAGTGCCCAACACTCACTACCATATAACATAGCCGGTGGTATGGCTGTACGGTAAAATTTTCCTTTCAATTTATTGGGAATCTTACGATCACATAAAACTCCCGTGGCACGTCTCCATTTCAACCATCCAGCTTTAATCCTATGACTAACATCCTCCTCACATCCCCCATCTACTTGAAGGACTGAGCCTAGATATTTAAAGTGATTACTTTGGGGCAGTATCACTCCATTCAAACTAACTCCTTCCCTATCACCAGTTTGGCTTTCACTGAACTTGCAATGCATGTATTCTGTCTTCGTTCTGCGTAACTTAAAACCCTTTGACTCTAGAGTACTTCTCCAAAGTTCTAGCTTTCTATTGACTCCTTCTCGTGTCTCATCTATTAGAACAATATCATCCGCAAACATCATGCACTAAGGAATACTAAATTATTTAACACATTTTGTATTAAAATTATTTATATATTAAATTAAAGTTTAAAGATTTTTGTGGGATAAATTAAAGTTGAGGGATGTGTGTGGTATATTTATCGAAGTTGAGGGACAATAAATAAAATTTAGCCATAAGTTAACATAGAAACCTATAATAGTAGGTCACATGGATTTTAATGATACTCAAATTGAAGTTTATGGATTTTTATGATGCAAATTGAAGTTGAGAGATATTACTGATACGACTAGCTAAGTTGAGGCACTATAAGTGAAATTAATCCGAGTTTACTAGATAATAAAGAACTAAAAATTGCGAGCTTATTTTAAGTTATCTATCTACTCTATGTAGTAGATGAAATATCTATTATAATAGTACAAGTCCTACTTATACTCGGACAACTTTACTAATTTAAGAAGCCTAAAAGCAGTAGGAATACTTAAAATTGAAGGAAATGAAAGCTAAATTGAATGATTGCAATTACAAAAATTTCGTTATAACTAATATTATAACTATATTAAGCTTGTAAAGCCCTTGCATCAGGCATCAGCCAAAATTGCAAATTTGGATATCGTAATTTTTGTTTATTAACTATATGCAAGCATATAACCTTCAACTTCAAATGCTATTAGTGAGTATATACCAGTGTATTTACAAGCTTCCAATCCGTACATGCCTACTCAAAAGCATGTAAGGCGAGCCTTTAAATCATGGTTACGCGTAACGGAAACAGGCCTGTAATGATCATAGCATAACGGTAATGGCAGCGGCTTGGCATTGCATATACTTTTTTTGAAAAATTTGCTAAGTTTATGAAATGAGTAGATGTGGATATATACAAGTAAAATCTATGTTTCTTGGACTCGAGTACGGGTGTCAGAAAAGGATACATATCCATGTGTTAAGACTTGTAAAATTCTTAAATAGAAAATACAAGGATATGAATCAAAATTTGGACACGGGTGCTACTGAAATAAAATAAATCTAGATAGATTAATATGTAAAAAATAATTAATATGATAATTTTTTAATATAACATACATGTTATTTAAGATGTAATAAAATAATATAGTTTTAAATATTTAAAATTAATGATATTTATATTTTCTAATAGTTCTCATCTTTTTATGAATAAGTTAATTATTTATTACATATTTTCCAAAATAAAGATTAGAAGTAATATACATATTATTTAAGATTTAATAAAATAATATAATTTTAAATAATTAAAATTAATGATATTTATATTTTCTAATAGTTCACATCTATTTATGAATAAATTAATTATTTCTTGCATATTTTCCAAAATATCGGCAGCCACTTACACATTAAAACCAAAAAAAAAAAAAGGAAAAGTCAAAGTATCTTGACCCATTTAAAAATAGAGAAAGAATATGCAGAGTTTTGTCCACATGTGAACCCTAGTGTATACCTGCCATGTAACCCCTATGAAACAGAGACAAGCAAAAAACAGTCCAATTTCCCAAGGAATCATTTACGCCTGCGTATTGAATTTCATGGATGTGTATCGGACACATTCCGTGTCTTATCCAGTGTAGTGTCGTGTCGTGTCAACACGGGTGTGGCAAGGGAGAATGGCGAGTCCGAGTATCAGACAGTAAAACTAAGATACACAACTATATAATAAGTATAAATACATTAAATTAGATATTAGTTTGTAATTAATAATGCATTTTAGTAAAATTAATTATGCAAAAAGCTCAAATTAGAAAAAAAAAAACATAAACCTATAGATCAAGCAAACTAATGTTTTATACTATAAATTTAACAACAAATCTAACATCAAACCTAATTTTCTTTAACAAATATGCCAAAATAAAGCAAAAAATAGCAAATAATACTCACCTTTTGCAAGTAGTTGTAGAGAATAGAAATATTTATGATAATTGTAGCTTAAAAAAGAAGAAGGGAGAGATTTGTTGTAGAAAGAAAGAGAAATTTGAGTGAAATTTTGAGAGAAAATGTGATCGGAGCCCTGGTTGGGAAGCTACAATATGCAAAGAATGAAAAAAAAAAAAAAATGAAGAAAGCCTATCTGCTGTCCTTTTTAAGTTGCTGCGTTATTGGGGGTAACGGCTATTATTGTTACTTAACGGCAAATAACATTAATCGATATTTAATGTTATTTAGAGGCCTCGTTAACCGTTAGGTTGTTACTTAAAGGCATATCCTAGTTTGCATGGGTAACGGCGGTTGCCGTTACGTAACATTGGTAACAGCTACCCATGCAAACCAGGATATACTTTTAAATAACGGTCTAACAGTTAACGAGACTTTTAAAAACCTATAAATAACGGCCGTTATATAATGTGACGGTTGCTATTTAAAACCATCCATAGATATGTCACTTAATAAAACTATTCTCATGTTTAAATGTGCCAAGCATAACCTAGCTTGATTTCAGTGTGCTTATGTTACATAACATAATCTCTAATCACCATAACACCAATATTAGAAGAAGAAATAGAGAGAGGAAATACTGTTGTATTATTGATTTGATGAATGCCTATCAATAACAATGCAAGGGCTATTTATACCATTCACTCTCATTTCCCACTTCAATATGTAACTACATAATCCAACTCTGATCAATAACTACTTAATTATAACATTGCCCACCTCTCGAAATCATTCTTCTTAAGAATGAAGAAAGGAACAACAATTAGCAATAACATATTGCAATTATAGACCACCTTCTACTACTAAGTCTTATAATGAATTGTAATGTTCAAAACTAATATACTGAAATTGGACTTTCTTTCTTCATATTTGCCTTTATTTCTCTACCTTCTCCATCTTTCAAATTCATCTTCTTTAGGAATTTCAGATGCAACTCCCTTCAAGATTAATTTTGTTCTTCAGCCTTCTTGATTTCTCCTATTTATCCTCCATGGAAATTAGGAATACATAATAACATAACTTATAATGATGGTCCTCTTGAATTGGTAAGATCAATTCATCCCCATTGCTCCAAGAAATTGCATTGTCCAGCAAAGTTTTACTGTGACAAGCAATTTTTCATGAACTGAAAAGGCAATTCAATAGCATTCCACTCCATTTCTCAAACTCTAGCAACAAGAAACTCATTCTAGCTGGTTAACATATGCTGAAGGCGACATAAATTTTGGACTTTCTTCAAAACACAATTCTTAAGAGATTATGAATGTCTTTCTTCAAAATTCTATTCATCAGCATCTTTAATTGCAAAATCAATATCAATTGCTTCTTGAATTTGAGAAACATTCCACAATCATTCTCAAGAAATTTCTCTGTTTTTTTCTTTATCTTTTGCTGAAATTTTCTTTGTTGATCTATCATGTCTTCATTAGTTCCTAGGGTTGTGGATTCTGCACCCAGAATTTCTTCAGTAGTAACAATATTTATCAATACTGCTTTGATCCTTCATTTGTGGATTAGTTAGATCCTTTGAAACTGGCAGCAAACCTCTATTTTCGGCTCCCCTGACTCCAATATCCTCAGTAGAGACTTCCTTTTCATTTTTCTTTGCAAATATACACAAGAAAGATCTCAAATCCTCCTTCAATGTATCCTCAGTAGAGACTTCCTTTCCATTTTCCTTTGCAAATATACTCATGAAAGATCTCAAATCCTCTCTCAATGCATTGTTATTACCAAAGTTAATCCAATTTCCCTTCCAACACATTAAATCTTTCCTCTATTGAATTAAATTGCCCATCCACATTCTCCTGCCTAACCCTAATTATTTATTCCAATTCAGCAACCCTACCATCTCTGAACTAACCACCACAGACCCCATAGACAGTCATTATCACGATAGCAATGCAGTGAAAGCCCAAAGAACTTCAATAGGATTTTTGTATAATCTCTAGTTTCAAGTACTTTAAGAAACAAGAAAATGAAGAAAGAATAGAGATTTGATTCTTGGAAAGTAGAAACTTTGAGGAAGAAAGAAGATTTCAAGAAGTTGAAGAAGGAAAATATGAATTTCCAGCAAAACCCTAATGGGTTTATACCTTGAAGAAAAGAATTGATTAAAAGAAGAAAGAAGAAAGAAGGAAGAGGAAATAGAGTAAAGAAAGGGAAGAAATTTCAGGGAAGGAAGGAAGAAGTAGAGGAAGAAGGGAAGAATTCTCAGGGACGAAGGGAGAAGAATTTAGAGAAAGGAAGAAAAGGAAGAAGAAGAAGAAGAAGAAGAAGAAGAAGAAGAATAGAGAGAAGAAAGGAAGAAATCTCAGAAAAGAAGAATTAGAGGAAAGAGAGGAAGAGAGAAGAAGAAACCTGGTACTTGGGAAGAGTGATCTGCCATAGACGCAACTCCCATGAAACAATTTCTAGTAATTGCCCACTGATCTAACAGCTTTAATACCAATTTGTTACGTAGCAGAATCTCAGAACACCATAACGCCACAATTAGAAGAGAGCGAGATATATATATGAGAGAGAGAGAGAGAGAGAGAGAGAGAGAGAGAGAGAGAGAGAGAGGAAATACTGTTGTATTATTGTTTTGATGAATGCCTATCAATTACAATGCAAGGGTTATTTATACCAATCACTAACATTTCCTACTTCAATATGTAACTACTTTATCCAACTCAGCTCACTAACTGCTTAGTCATAATAGTTTATTGGATGGATTTCAAAAATGGTTTTGCATTTGGTTTGCTTCCCTTAATAGGAAGCTCAAGAAAGCCTAAAATTGAGCTTTAAGTAGCATGTAAGAAGCTCAGCTCATTTCAAGCATGAGTACGAGGTGTGGTTTCAATGCATTATTTCTTTGATTAATGGTAGTTACTTCTATGATTTGGAGAACATTTTTTGTCAAAGTTAAAAAGATTTGAAAGAAAATTCTGAACAGGATATGGTTAAATGGTTATAGTAAAAATTGGGATTAATTATCATTTGGACTCTTAGAAGTGTACTTGTTCCAATTTTGCTAGCGTGATCAAGTACAATGGCACCTTGTAAATTTTTATGGCTTGTCTAAAGCGTTTGTGATATGATCAATTGTTTCTATATATGGCTCCTTGTATATGGATATATTGTTTGTAGGTAACATTTATTAGAATGCTAGCTGTATGATTATTGTAATCATGCGAGTGATTGTGTGCGATAATCATGCGAGTGATTGTGTGCTGTAATTATGCTATTATACTTAATCTGAAGTGTATGCATACCGCAAGATGCTTGAGGGAATAATCAAGCAATTCTCTTCTTCTTCTTCTTTACAGCATTTTTGGAAAAAAGAATTATTCTATGTTGTTTAATCTTATAGCTAAAATAACCAAAAATTATATTTTGGCATTTGGAATATATATGAGGGGGAAAAAATCTCTTTCAATGTTTATGCGTCTGTGTTATTATCTTATAAGTTTTTTCCTTTTTTTTTTAATGAGATTATGGGATTTTGGAAAATGACTTCTCATTTTGATCTTGCAGTTTTCCCTTTGTTTGGGAAAATAGTTTCCATTAATCCCTTTTTTTTTTTGCTGCTTCTTGAACACCAGAAAATTGAAAAAAAAGTTTTTGGGGGAACTATTTTTCATAAAATGCATGGGGCATTTTTTGCTTCTCTTTTCTTTCTTTTTATTTATTTCTCTTTTTATTTTTAATTCTTTATGCATATGGATACAATTTGCTCTACTTAATTGATGGATTTGTAGTAATCTTCTCATGCGTGGTGTTTCTGGGATTGCAGAAAAGTAAAAATTCTCATGACATTTGTGTGTTGCAGCTCCTGATTTGGGTTTTGATAACACATATGGAGTATGGAGGATTAATGATGCTGACAACAGTTTCTCAACGCAGCCTTTTCGAATTAAATATGCCAGGCAGGATATTCTTTTATCTATTATGATCTCTTTCAATCTACCTCTTGGTGATAAGGTAATAATCTCTCTCTGTGCCTAAATTTTTAATATTACAAACTATAAAATGCAAGAAGTAATTGTAGTAATGTGTTGCCACTTCAGTTGAAACAAAATATAATTGCAGAAACAAATAGCTCTAAAATAGGCACAGCGTATGACACAAAATAACGTACAATTTCTAATACATCAGCCAAAGGGGTAAATATTATCCACGGTCACTTAACTTTATGAGTGTTTTCATAAAAGTTGTCAAACTTTAATTTCTTTCATAACACTCACTAAATTTCAATTTGATTTCATTAAAATCATTGTAACAGGAAATTAAAGGTTTCCAGATTAACCTGCTGACCTGTCAACTATTTATAAACAAAATTACCTTATTTTATTAATTTCTTAAAAAAAGAAAAAGAAAAAGAAAATAGGATGCATAAAATGCATCCAGCTACCCCTCTCGCTGTCAAACCATTCCCCCCTCTTTATTTCTTTTCCATCAACAACTACTAGTTAGGTAATTTTATTTGTAAAATAGGTGACAGGTCAGCAGGTTAACTTAAAAACAGGTTAACTTGAAAGCTTTTAATTTCTGATTACAATGACTTTTATAAAATCAAATTGAAGTTCAGTGAGTTTTATGAAAGAAATTAAAATTCAGTAACTTTTATGAAAGTACTCAAATAAGTGACCGTGTATAATAATTACCCTGGCCAATGTGAAGAGGCTCTAATGAAACAGGAAGCCCTTTTCTACAAAAATTGTCTTTGTATATAAGGCATTATAGTTATTAAAGGCGCATATCAAGTACAACTCAGGCTCAAGGCTCACTAGGCTTGAAACCTAGCGCCTTATGCGCTTAGGTGTGCACCTTTGTTTTAGGCATAAGGTTCTAGAAAGGCATGCCTTATTTATTTTCACTTTTACTTAGCACTTTCATTGGCAAAAAGCACTACCACTTAAACTTGATATTTATCAATCTATAAAAATCCTGCATTGATGCACTAGGAGGTTTTTGGAATTAGTATCGCTGGTGATAACTAGTCATTAAAATCTCATTAAACTAGCCTCCCATATTTCCATTTTCAACACTATCACTCCGTTATTATCTTTTTTTTTTTTTTAAATGTTTCATCTACACCTATTTTAAATATATGCCAAAAGGAAAAAGGAAAAGAATCACATTTATTTAACTTTTATGGATTTTTTTTTTAATTTTTTACTTTTGTGCCTGCCCCTAGGCTCTAGGACCCTTTGGCGCCTTAGTTTGCCTTGAGCCTTTAATAACCATATAAGGCATTGAGGCTAAATGACTTGCAATTGCAAAATCCTTTGCTGGCATACATGATGTTGAAATTGTTACATCATGTAATACAAAACCTAATTGTTCACCTAAATTCCAAATCATTTTAGACGGGTTTGATGTAGACCTAGTGTCTAATAGAGCTGAATGGCGAAAAATAATCCATATAGCTGACTCTAACTAGTTTGGAATTAAGGCTTAGTTGTTGTTGTTGTTTAGGCTGGGGTTACAGACGGTTTGGGTTGGGTGGTTTGAGGGAAATTTTTCAAACCAAACTAACATGGTAGGTTTATGTTGAAGTCGAACCACAACTGACCATGAAACTTCAATATCCACTCAAAGCAAACCATTAAAATTTGGTTTGAGTTAGTGTGAGTAGTTTGTGCATTATTAAAATTTAAAATCATTTAAAATTTGTAACTACATTACAAGATTTAAATGACCAAAATAAAATTACTCTTAAAAACACAATCCTTCACGGTTTAACATTATTCCTTTGTAAACAATTTTATAAGATATTAAGTAGAAACCATAATTTAAGTTTGAAATATAAAATTATAAATATTAAAAATTTAGAAGTGAAAAGTATAAAATATAAAAATGTTCGGTTTGGTGTGAGTGGTTTAAAATAATAAAATCTGAAGATTTGGTTTTGTAATTTTTTATGAAACCTTAAATGACCAAACTATAATTAAAACCTGCGTATTTGGATTTGGTCGGTTTTGTTGGTTTCGAATGTTTTTTGTGCAGCCCTACTTCTAGCTTTCATATAACCGCAAATCTAGCTTTAAAAGGCAGCCTTGCAAGCTGTCCTACATCATAATAGTCCCAGAAAATTGGATTTAATGAATATTTTTGCGTATAGAAATTTGTCGCATCTTTTGTTGCTGGGCTTAGAATTTATTGTTAATGATTTCCTATATTTTTTACGCTGATTTACAGTGTCCATCTACATCTGCTGTTATTTTGAAGTTTGAGCTTTTGCAAGCCCCTGCATCGGAGGATGGGTAAGTTAGGGAGAAACTTTTGGTCAATAATTGTGCAGTTAAAGAAGTTACCCTCATTTCTATGTTGAAATTTGCAAATTTAAATTTGGATTAATCAGAATAAAGGTTATAAACTTTTCCCAATTTGCGGTTGTGGCTTATAATATGAAAAATGATAAGTTTTTGCCTGCACTTCAATTAGGAGCTGTAGTAGTGGCCAAGCCCAAGCCACAGAATCCATTTAATTATATTTAAAATCAGCTTCTAATATGACCATTGCAAAAGGAAGTACCTATTTGATGGCTTAGGTTTAAATCACGATTCATGGTCCCACATAATTAAAATGGGATTATCATCATGCAAATCTGTTTGTAAAAACTTAAAATATACGATTTGACTGAAAGTAACAAATACAACATACTGACGAGCATAAATACATCTAAGAAAGAGATTGATTACATGACATTATTATTATTATTATTATTATTATTATTATTATTATTATTATTATTATTATTATTATTATTACTAGTCCATGATTTAACTTAAATGTGCATTGAATTTATATATTTATATAGTAGGAGCATGAATCAACCTAAACTTTGTGAAAATTTTTGCTGGGTGAGTATGTAACCTTTTGCTGAAATCCAAAAATCTAGCCTTTTACATTGATTGCTCCCAAAAAAGGGCCTGTTACCATATGTAGTAAAAAAAAAAAAAAATAGAGAGAAAATTATGGGCCTCAGAAATATCATGAAATAATGGCATTGCATCATGTAAGAGCCATTACTTGAAACCTGATCGATATAGGCTACCAAAGCTACAGGCCTGTATTTTTTTTTTTCTCCCCTTTTATAAGTTAATATTGCTTGTAACTAAAAGGGATTCTGTGTATTGGCCAGGGTCCATGTCCATGATTGCACCAAAAAGTAAAGTATGCAGTATTGAAATTGGTCATTTTCAAAGGCAATAATTGCAAATTAGAAAATAAAAAAGTCTAAAGGATTTTTTGGTAGTTAACCGCTTAAATTTGATATTGTGAACTGAGCAGGCTTGAGTTGCTTGCTTATCTAGATGCTTCCACTGTTGCGGTCCATGAATTTCGAATTCCTCCGAAAGCTCTTTTGGGATTGCATTCATATTGTCCTGTCCATTTTGATGCATTTCATGCTGTGCTAGTTGATATAAGCGTTCATACCAGTCTATTGAAGGCCAGCTCTTACATGAAGGTATCCAGGTCTGTTACCTTTCTAATAGTCTAGTCCTTATCACATTTTGATTATGCTTTGCTAAACTTAACTCTCTTAGTTGTTTATTACAGTGATTCTTGCACCCATGAAGATGTTGCTGGCAAACGGATTGATAGGTTCAATCAAGTATGCTCTTACACACAGAATAAACTTTTGGATGCTTTTAGGTTAATAAGGTTTCATGCACTCTTGTTCTCAATAATATGTTCGCACTATTGCTTTCACCGACTGTCCTTTGCTTCTCTTGTACCTGCTTCATGATGACCAAACACACTTACTGCTTATACTATTGCCTGAACATGTGTGTATCTGTGGGTGTGTCTGTTTTGTTGTTTGTTCATTCATGTGCATGATGTCTGAATTTGCATGCAGTTGTGCACAAGACTTGGAGGTTAACTCGGCCATGACTTTCGCACTGTTAGTAGCACTAACATAATGCAAAAAGTACAGAAGCAATAGTTGGGCTGTGTGAACTTCCTTTTCAAGCTTCCTATGAAGTTTTTATTGATCATTTCTCATGTTTAGTGTCTTTATAAAGGTTACAGTTTTAGAATATTACAAGGAAGGAACTCTAATGATTCACTCCACATAAGATGGAATGCAATCTGATGGGCCATGTATGGTTGTATTGTATAGTGCAAGTTTCTATATATCTTGGAAGGTTCTGTGTATTAAATCCATGACCTTCGATTGTAGTTATGTGCAAGTACCAATTGAGCCAACTTCAAGTGGAAGTTGATGATATTCTATAGATATTTTTACAATTTAGTGCTACTATTGCCAAGATAGAAACAATGCTTAAATCTTAGAACATTGATGTGACCGACTTTTGGCATGTTTGCATGTGACACATATTTGTTGTAGAAAGAGATGATTCTTATTGATTTCAATTAATCTGTACATGGGTATATATATACAATTGATTCCTATAATTGTGTTCTACTAATTAGGAAGAAATCCTAAATAGGAATACATAATACAAAATATACAGAAAAATAATATAGTGATTGACTTTCCATAACATAGTGATTGACTTTCCATAACACTCCCCCTCAAGTTGGAGCATAGATGTTAATCATGCCCAACTTGTTACAAATGTAGTCAATCCTAGCTCCATTCAGAGCTTTTGTGAAAATATCTCCTAACTGCTCTCCAGTTTTGATGTGTCCTGTTGAGATGATCTGTTGTTGAATCTTTTCACGAATAAAGTGACAATCAATCTCAATATGTTTGGTTCGCTCATGAAACACCGGATTAGAAGCAATATGAAGAGCAGCTTGATTATCACACCACAATTTCACAGGCAGGGAGGTCTTAAAACCTGTCTCATCTAGTAATTGAAGTATCCACATTACCTCACATACTGATTGTGCCATGGCTCTGTATTCGGATTCAGCACTAGATCGAGAAACTACACTCTGCTTCTTGCTTCTCCAAGACACCAAATTTCCTCCAATAAAAACGCAATATCCAGTAGTTGACCTCCTGTCAACCTTAGATCCAGCCCAGTCGGCATCTGAAAAACATTCAACATTCAAATGCCCATGATTACCATATAGCAAACCTCTTCCTAGAGCGCCCTTCAAATAACACAAGATTTGTTCTAAGGCTTCCCAATGAGCAACAGTTGGGGAAGACATAAACTAACTTACCACACTAACGGCATAAGCAATGTCAGGACGAGTGACTGTAAGGTAGTTCAATTTTCCTACCAATCTCCTGTATCTCTTTGGATCTTCAAACAACTCACTATCCTCTGCTAACAGTTGTAAAGTTGGAGTTATTGGTGCGCTACAAGGCTTAGCACCTAATTTTCCTGTCTCTGTCAATAGATCGAAGACATATTTTCTTTGAGACAAGAAAATACCCTTCTTACTTCTCATAACTTCGATACCCAAGAAATGCTTTAACAATCCCAAGTTTTGGTCTGAAACTGAGTTTGGAGGAAGGTTTTAAGAGATGAAATACCTGCAGAGTCACTCCCAGTGATGACAATGTCATCCACATAGACTACCAAGAGAATTAGACCAGCCTCAGATTGCCTATAAAATACTGAGTGATCACACTTACTCTTTTGCATACCAAATTCCTGTACTGCTTCACTGAATCTCCCAAACCATACCCTAGGACTTTGTTTCAAGCCATAAAGAGACTTTCGAAGCCTACAAACTTTACCCAACTCCCCCTGAGCAACAAACCCAGGTGGTTGCTACATATACACCTCCTCCTGAAGATCACCATGAAGGAAAGCATTCTTGATATCCAATTGATGTAGGGGCCAATCATATGTAGCTGCTAAAGAGATAAACAAGCGAATAGAAGTAAGTTTAGCTATAGGAGAAAAAGTATCAGAGTAATCAACCCCATATGTCTGAGCATATCCTTTTGCTACAAGGCGTGCTTTTAACCTAGCCACGTAACCATCAGATTTACCTCATCAGATATAACAATTTACTACCAATAGCTTTCTTACCAGTGGGTAAAGGCAATAGTTCCCATGTACCATTAGCATCTAAAGCCTCTATTTCCTCTTTCATAGCATCACACCAGCCAGGATGAGACAGTGCCTCATTAACAGTATTAGGGATAGTAACAGAGTCTAAAGAAGTAACAAAACACCGAGAACAAGAAGACAATTGATTATAAGAAACAAAAGAAGAGATAGGGTAAGTACATGAACGTTTACCTTTACGAAGAGCAATGGGTAAGTCTAGATCAGAATCATGATCGATGAGGTGAGGATCTCCCAACGAAGTAGCTGGTGGAGGATCTGAGTCAGGAATCTCCAATCTCCTGGAATAAACATGAACAACGGGAGGTCGAGTAGGTCTAGAGACAGAAGGAACAGGCTGTGGGAGAGTACTAGACATTGGTTGGACAGTATATATTAAGAGATCATCCTCCTCCCCCTGACTCTCATACACAGATGATGGAGGAAAAAATGGAGTGGACTCAAAAAATGTGACATCTGCAGAAACAAGATAACGATTAAGAGTAGGAGAGAAACAACGGTACCCTTTTTGGAGCCGGGAGTACCCAAGGAAGACACATTTGAGAGATTTTGGATCCAATTTAGTAACCTGTGGACGAACATCACGCACAAAACAGGTACAACAAAAAATACGGGGTTCAATAGGGAACAAAGATTTTGTAGGAAACAAAGTAGTATAAGGAATATCCCCATTAAGGACAGAAGATGGCATACGATTGATCAAAAAACATGCCGTGGAAACTGCATCCGCCCAAAAGTGTTTAGGTACTTTTATCTGAAAAAGAAGAGCACGAGTTACCTCAAGAAGATGATTTTTTCTTTCGGCCACGCCATTTTGGGATGGGGTGTCCACACAGGAAGACTGATGAAGAATGCCATTTTGTGTCATATAAGGCTGAAATTGTGCTGAAAAGTATTCTTTGGCATTGTCACTTCTTAATATGCGCACAGAAATATTAAATTGAGTTTTGATTTCATTACAAAAGGCACAAAAGATAGAAAACAACTCAGAACGATTTTTCATTAAATATAACCAGGTAACACGAGAGTAATCATCAACAAAAGTAATAAAATAACGAAATCCAGTTTTAGATGTAACAGAACAAGGACCCCAAACATCAGAATGAACTACCTCAAAAGGAGATGAAGCCCGTTTATTTACTCTAGACACAGAAGGCAAACGATAATGTTTTGCAAACTGACACGACTAACATTCTAGTACTGATAAAGACTGAAATTGAGGACACAGCTTCTTCATGGTAGACAAAGAAGGATGACCCAATCTACAATGAGCTTCAAGAGGTGTTAAGGTACTGGAGCAAACAAGCGACCGCGGTACATGATTTTCCAGAATGTAGAGACCACCTGACTCGCGTCCTCTACCAATAATCTGCTTCTTTGTAAGATCCTGAAACAAACACTGGTCAGGAAAAAAGGAAATAGAACAATTTAAGGTACGAGTAAGTTTACTAACAGAAAGTAGATTAAAAGAGAATTTTGGTAGACACAAAACAGAAGACAAAGAAATTGACGAAGTCGGGTTCGCAGCCTGAACCCATGACACAAGAAGTAGAACCATCACCTAAAGTAATGAGAGGAAGTGAGATTAGACTGAAAAGCAGATAGAAGACTAGAATTACCTGTCATGTGATCTGTCGCACCAGAATCAATAACCCATTTGGATGAAGAAGACACAAGGCATGTAGTAGATTTACCTGACTCAGCGATCGCAGTGACAGGGGAACTGGTAGGCTTTAGAGATGCCTGATACTGGGAAAATTGTGCAAAATCCTCTGCAGATACCAAAATAGTTTTCTCAGAGGAAGATATCAGAGAATTCTTTGCGCTATATTTGCCATCCGTGATCGCTGATTTTTCTCCGAAGTTGCGGACAATTATATTTTGTATGGCTGTGCTCATGGCAATAATAACAAATGACTCCTCTTGAGTCCCGATTAGAACTAGCCTCTCCATTACGCTGACATTTGCTTCGTAATTCCTCCTCTACTTCCTCTTCTATTACCCTGTTGTCCATTTGGATTACGGCTAATAAGAGCACTACTGACAGGTTGTGAAGATTGAGTACTCTCTGTACGAAGGACCCGTGTGAACGTTTCATGCAAAGAGGAAATCTCAGTACCGGAGAGAATATGAGATTTAGCAGTCTCATACTCTGAAGGAAGGCCTGCAAGAAAACTCATAACAGCTTGTTCTCGTTGGGCTCTTTGAACTTTCACATCAGGACTAAAAGGCAACAATACATTAAGTTCCTCATATACCCGTTTAAAATCCATAAAATAAGCCGTGAGAGACTTATCCTCTTTCTCAGCACGGTAGAATGCCTTACAAACATAATAAATACGGGAGATATTCCCTTTACCAGAATACAGAAAATCTAAGTAATCCATCAATTCCTTAACAAATTCACAGTGATTAATTAAACTAATTACCTCACTATGAATCGAGTTCCGAAGCTGCAAAAACAATCGAGCATCCTCCCTTAGCCAAGTTTGTCGTGTATCATCAGTGGGTGGATCTTTAGTAAGGTGATCATCTTTATCAATGCTACGCAAATAGACTCTAACAGTCTTACTCTACTCCAGGTAATTTGAACCATTAAGTTTGTGTTCCGTGATCTTAGTCATCACCGGAATCACATCAGAAATAATATTCTTATTGTCTGCCATTTGTTGAGACAAAGAAAACTAACCGAAACGCTAATCCAAAGTGATTATAGCAGCAAAATAACCCAAAATCACAAATTAAGCAAATACCGAAATAGGATCTGAGAGCCAAACATCAGAAGTCCTTTAATGGTTATACTGGATCAGGCAACAGCACATGGTGGTGGAATGAGGGGGTTGAGATGACGCCGGCAATGTTGATCGGGGTTGAAACGGCCGGTCGGCGACCAAGGTCTCTCCTGAGCTGGGTAGTGAGAACAAATAGTCACCCTAGATTGATGACCTGCTCTGATACCATGTAGAAAGAGATGATTCTCATTGATTTCAATTAATCTGTACATGGGTATATATATACAATTGATTCCTATAATTGTGTTCTACTAATTAGGAAGAAATCATAAATAAGAAATCTTAAATAGGAATACAGAATACAAAATATACAGAAAAATAATATAGTGATTGACTTTCCATAACTGTCAAGTCATTAACTTGTGAAAATATTTGTCATTATGTGTAATTATGATAGTGAGGGTCATTATCCCATGACCCTTGCTTGCAATTATGTGCAAGTACAAATTGAGCCAACTTCAAGTGGTACTTGATGATATTTATTTTAGATATTCTACAATTTTATTTATGCTACTCGTGCCAAGATAGAAACAATGCTTAGAATCTTAGAACACTGATTTGGCTGACTTTTAATATTTTGGCATGTGACATATATTTGTTAAGTCAATAAACCATGAAATTATTTATTTCTCAACTTTTTTTTTCCCATAACACCTATGTTGTAAAGAGCATAGCCTTGAAAGTAGAAAGATCTACACTACAGTAGAAACCTGATAATTAGTAGGTTTTTTCATGTTTTTTGGTTTAGTTGTTAGTAGTAGACTAGTAGCTAATTGTCGATATATGTTGCTTGTTTAATTGTTACCTATCATTGTTGATATATTATATAGCCATTAAAACCTAGACTTAAGCCGTTGAACTTTAAGCGGAAAAAAAATATTCTCAACTTATATTTGGCCTAATGACAAAAAAAGTTGTGAATTTTATTGGTTATTTCAATTGTATCATGAACTTAAGATTTATCAAATAAATACGAAGCTCTAACATTTCTTATAATGTATCTTGGAATTAGGAAAATTCACAATTGAATGTGGATAACTTTTATTGTGTTTTGGCAGTTACTAGCAATAAAAAATGCTTAATAAAAAATTTTATCATGAACTTCTATTTGTGGATAACTAATAACTTTTATGTGTTGGTTATTTAATGTACTTGAGAGGACATAAAAGTTTGAAATGGAAGGGAAAAATATTTTGGTGCATTATTACAAGTCACAACGTAACACTTTAATAGAAACACCAAATTGAGCATATGTCTTAGCACAAAATTTTTGAAAATTCAAAATGATTCTTCATTAAAAATAACTAAATGCAACAAGAATAGTCATTAATAAAGGTAACAAAATAATAAAAATCCAAAGTTGAACCAGCTCGACATTGACCCCATATATTTGAATGAACAATGTCAAACAGGAATGCAACCTGATTATTAATTCTTTTGGGAAAAGAAGAATGGGTTTGTTTGCCAAGTTGACATGACTCACAATATAAAGAGGACAAGTTAGAAAGAGAAGGAGCCAATTTCTGGAGTTTGAAGATATTTGTGTGACTTAGACTACCATGATGAAGATCAGGTGAAACATTAGAACAAAGGCAACTAGGGACTTTAGGTTGAAGAGATGGTACCGTTCTTGTGACTCACGGCTTATTGCAATCATCTTTCTCGTATCCTGGTCTTGCATAAGAATGAAGTCAGCAAAAAAGGTTACAAAATACTTTAGATGTTTAGTTAATTTAGTAATGGATACCGAATTATGTGGACATTCAAGTGCAAATAAAACTAAATTGAATGGTAAGGAAGGAAGGGTGTATGCTTTACCTATTCCTTTGACCATAGTTGTTGATTCCTTAGCTACGGTAACATAAAAAAAGATTGAAGAAGAATATATAATAGAGAAAGGAGTTTGGTTATCAGAAATGTGATCTAAGGCACAATCAAGAATCCATGACTCATTAAATAAAGACTGTGTTGAAATAAGCAGATGAATTACCAGGTTGGACTGTAGAAGCAATGGATGAGTATGCTTATTGTTTTGCTGCTTGGTACTGTATGTACATCATTGTAATCAGTTCCACTTAGAATAATAGAGTACAGTGAAGTAGCACCTTTTTTGCACTTTTTTTTTTATTATTTTTTTAAATAGCTAACTATAAATGAAATGGAGAGATAGAGAGACAGGCTGCTGTGAAGATACCCAAGGTTTTGGAGACAAAAAAATAACACTGAGGGCTACTGTTGGCCTTTTGACAGGGGAGAAGAAGAAACCCAGAGGTTGGGTCAGGGTTGGGATGTCTCCCCGGCCTTAGGCGAGTCGTTTGGTGCAAGATTTGACAAAAGGGGACGTTGGGAAACACTCCACGAGCCGGTGCATGTGATGCTGTTGGTATGGCTGTGGTGAAACGTGGAGACTAACGGTTTGGATTTTGGTGCAGGCTTTCTGGGTTCTGACTCGTCGTCGGTTGATGAAGTGTTTTGGACTAGTGTTATAGTCCACCTTGTTTTGACAGATGGTCAACAAACAATGATAGGGCAATTTTGAATAGTGTCGAAGTGTAGTGGAAGAAAAGAAAAATTAGGCCTTTTTATACTCTGATACCATGAAAAATGGAAGAGAGATGAGAATTTTGGGGAATAATTGCTTGATTATCCCCTTAAGCTATGGGGTGTGTATACGTACACATTTTTGGTCATCCTAAAAGGAAAATATACAAAATGGCCCTAATCAAGGAATCCCTTAATGACAAGGATTCAGTCTCTTAATTTACATCAATATATATGCACATTCCTATTCCAACACAAATGACAATATAAAATATAATTTATTATTTTTGGTCACACACACACACACACACACACACACACACACACATATTGTCATTAGGACCTTCTATTTTGACCAAATTTATCAAACAATTATGTTTAATTTGGGCAAATTAGCAATTGTTATATGCATTGTGAAAGGACATGTAAAAGAGAAAAAAAAGTCAATTATATGCTTTTGCACATTATTGCATGTGTGCACACGCAATTGCTAATTTTTCATATTGAATTAAATTGTAGTCTTGGCCATGGTTTGGTTTGGAACTGAAATCATATTAGAACCGACTCGATCATGTCAAACTTGAGTCCAAAATCGATAAATGTTTCATCGGCTCCAAATCATACCAAAATTGTCTACAACCCTCTTGGTCTTGGTCACCTCCCTTGTATGAACCGACTTGAGATCAACAGTCCAATCCTAGTTGAACTAAAAAAATAAAAGGAAGAGGAAAATTTGAATTATGTTTTTAATAGTCATATGACCGTTGCCTCTACTAATAGTGATCATTTTGACCATTGTCCTCTTAGAATTTTGAATTCAAGGATGGAGGTGAATAATTGGATCGGAGGTTAGAATCAATACTCATCTGAACTCAACTAAGCCTTTATTCTAAAAATTTATTGTGGTCGGCTATATGGATTCTCTTTCTCCACTCTAAACGATTTTGGGTAAATCCTCGGAAATGTGTAAAGGCTTAGTTGGTCTTATGACCATTGCCCAAGTAAGCCTAAACGATTTTTGGTTAAATTCTCGGAAATGTATTAGAATCAATAAAGTATGAAATTTAGGCTTACTTGGGCTTGGACCAACTGTTGCTAAAAGGTTAGAACTAATCAATTGGTTGGTCTTTCACCCTTGTCTACCCTTTACACTTAATGTTTTTATTAGATGTGAGATTCTTAACGCTGTCTATCAAGTGGCAACCGGGATTGAACATCTGATTGGCATTTGAAAATTGAAATTTGAAATCCTCCCCTTGAAACCAAACGAAATTGCGTCTCGCTGGGACTGAACATCCATACAAACTTGCAACTGGAATGCAGCAGTGACACCATGAAATTTAAATGAAATTGGGCCTGACTTGCTCTGATACCATCTTAGAATTCTAAATTGAAGGGTGGATGGGAAGAACTAGATTGGAGGCTAGAATCAAAGAAGTATAAAATTTGGGCTTAGTTGGACTTGGATTGATCATTGCTAAAATGTTAGAATTAACTAATTAGTTGGTCTTTCACCCTTATATTCCCTGTACACGTGGTGTTTTTATTACATGTGGGATTCCTCACACCCTCCTAATATAGGCTATTTTTTTTTTTATTTGCTTTTCAATTTTTTAATAGAAAAGACCCAAATACCCTTCCCAACAACTATATGAGGACTACTTTGAGGAGCAATTTGTGAAGATAAAATTTTTGTCAACCTACAAATACCCTACCATGCCTCCTTTTTGCTCCGCAACAATCTTTTCAATCTCTCAAATTCTCTTTACTGCTTCTTTATGTTTTAATTTCTAATACTGCGATGGCAATTACATGAATTGTTAATGTTGGAATCACGTTATTTATGTGTATATAGCTACTTTGTAGTGCTGTATTATTGAATTATAAGGATTTTTATTCTTTCCTATTTATGTTAGTCTTCCATTTTCGATGGAATTCCCTTTTCTTGAGTATTTAGGATTCCTTCTTTAGGTGACATCTTTTGTATATAAATACAACCTATGTATACAGATTGAATATACTCAACTTAACTAAGCTTTTATCCCAAAAATTTGGGGTCGGCTATATGGATTATCTTTTTCCACTCTAAACGATTTTGGGTTAAATCCTCGAAAATGTGTAATGCTTTTAGGATATGTTGTACTACTCTCCTCCAAGTCAGTTTAGGTCTACCCCTTCTTTTCTTTCTATGCTCTCCCCTTCTTTTCTTTTTATGCTCTACCCTAATGTGCTCTACTTGTCTAATTGGAGCCTCCGTATGCCTACGCTTCACATGACCAAATCACCTTAATCTCCCTTCTGTCAACTTATTCTCAATTGGTACCACTTCTACCTTTTCTCTAATACTCTCATTACGGACTTTATTAGTCTAGTATGGCCATTCATCCACCTTAACATTCTCATCTCCGCAACTCTTATCTTAGACACAAATAGTTTTTCTCCCAAAAATAATTATTTCAACATGGTGTTAAAGTTGTGCTATTCATTATTGGCATGAGTTTACTCTCAAATAGAGTTAGGGTTGCTAGGGTTAAGCTTTTAGGCATAACTCAGAGGGAGTTAACCTACACTGCCAGTCCTAGAAGGAAGAGAGGTGCCAACCCGCCTCTCCTTGGAATTTTTCTATCATCCGGTGTCGCACGTGATCACACGCGCCATTTCAAGCTTTGCTGCTGATCCCATGCTCGGGTGCATTGAGCTACTTTTGAGTTTTTTTGGGCAGATCCTTCTTCCAGCAATCTTCCCATAGTGTTGCACCTCTGTCCACTTGATCTTCCCATCTGGTTTGCATTTTTTGGTTCTTGGACTTTTTTTGGTTTTTTCTGCAATCTGCTATTGCACTTTTTCTTTACAAGTGTTTTTTTGTCCCTTGCCACCTTGTTGGTTTGATATTAAAAATTGCTAAAGGAGAAAGGGAAATTTCAAAGACTAAGATGAGTATTATGATTGACAATCCTTCTTTACAAATCAGTCCCATAAAGCTTGATGGTACTGATTATCTTGCATAGTCAAGATCTTATTTGTCTTTTATTTAGGCTAAAGGACTACAAGAACGTGTAATTGGAGATAAAACAAAACTGGAAGCTGAGAATACCACTTATAGTTAATGTGAATCGGAGAATTTCCTTGTGATGTCTTGGCTTTTTAATTTGATGCAATCTCATTTAGCTCGTGGATATTTACTGTTGAACTATGCAATAGTTATTTGGAATGCAGTTTCTCAAACTTTCTTTCAGATGGGCAATGATGTATAGATTTATGAGTTTCGAAACTAGGTTCATAGTACGAAATAAGGTGAATTGACCATTGCTCTGTACTTTACCGAATTGAGTGGTTTATGGCAAGAATTGGACTACTATTAGGATTTTTAGGCCATGTGTACTGCTGATGCTTTCAAGTTCCAAAGAAACTGATTGAAAAGGAGAGGATTTATGACTTTCTTGTTGGGTTGAACATAGAGTATGATTAGATCCGGATCTAAGTGCTTGGTAAGGATCTGATGCCTTGCTTAAGGCAAACCTATTCTTATGTACAATAGGAAGAGAGTTGTAGAAGTGCCATGATCCATTATAAATCTACTGACAAGGCTGGGTTAGTAGCTGCTTCTGCTCGAAAATAGTCACATAACTCCAATAATAGTCCATCAGACAAGGATCATTTACACTGTGACTATTGTAGAAAATCCATGCATATAAAGGAGTATTGCTGGAAACTACATGGTCGTGCAAATAAAGGATGGGGTGGTAAACATATGGGATCAACAAGACCTCAAGTAGATATATCTGAGACCGTGGATTGTTCTGAAGAAACAAATACCATTGGGATCCTCTCCAATGAAGAAGTGTAGTCTCTAAGGGATTTGTTGTCACAGCTGGAATCTTAAACTACTGCAGTTGCCTCTTCTAATTTTGTTAAATCAGGTAATGCTCTTTTGGCCAATTTTGAAAAATCTTTTTGGGTTATAGATTCTGGAGCAGACCAGTACATGACAGGCTCTTCAAATAAGTGTACAACCTATTTCCCATGTTTACGAAAAGAAAAAGTTCGCATAGCGAATAGATCCTTAGCTAATATTCAGTTGAATGCACTCCTATTATAAACATAACTTCAGTTTTACATGTACTTAGCTTTTCTATTAACCTTTTATTTGTTAGTTTTATTACCCAAGCTCTTAAATGTAAAATTGAATTTTTTCCTATCCGTTGCATATTTTAGAAATTGAACATAGGGAGAACGATTGGCAGTAGTAGAGTACAAGATGACTTGTATCTACTGGATGACATTAACAGTCTCTTCAATCCTAAAACAAACCAAGCTTTGTTAGGACATTTTACGAGTGCTAATCAAGAGATCATTCAGTGACATCGGAGATTAAGACATTCTTATTTTTCTACTTTAGAGATTTTATATCCTATTTTGGTTATAGACAATGCAAATTAGATTTACTAGTTTGTATGCTTGTGAACTTGCCAAACACACAAGATATTTTGATCCTTAAAGAAATAATAGAACTTTGATTCCTTTAATGACTATTCACTCTGATGTATGGGGATCTCACTCAAATAGTCTCTTTATCTGGTTATAGATGATTTTTATCTTCATTGATTGTTGCACTAGGATAACTTAGATTTATTTGATGAGAGCAAAAAGTTAAGCATTTTCTTGTTTTCAACAGTTTCACAAAATGATTTGTTAAGATATGTATCATAAAAAATTAGGATATGTGTATTTGTAGTGATTGTGTGAATATATTTAGGTGGTAGAATCATGGCTATAATTATGTATTTAATTGGGATTGTAATTCCTATTTAGCTGTCCTATACAGATTATAAATTGACACCATTGGCTTGAGTGAATAATCAAGCTCTTCATTCATTCTCAATATTCTTCTTCTGTTCTGTTTTTCACATGGTATCAGAGCCCTCGGTGGGTCTGATTTGAAATTTGAAACAAAATCCTCACAAGGAGGAACTTTCCCTCTTTTTCCAGCCATTTTCTGGGAGTCCGTGGCTGTCACAGCCTAGCTTAGTGGATTACCCAACCCAAGATTGGCCTCTCCACTTACCGTCTGTGAAAAACTCCGGCACACGCACTATCATGCGTCGCCAGCCCGCTGTGGCGTGCCGGCGCGTGAACCCTCTTTGGCGACCGTCTCTTGCCGGCGCTTCTTGCAGTTGACCTGCCGCCCTCAGGCGACCTCAGCTACGCTGGTCCCGTCACCTGTTTCTCACTTTTTTGTCACTGCCTCTTCATACAGTAGGCTTTTCTGACGTATTTTTGAGCAACATTTTAGTGTGCTTCTCTTGCCAACATGTCTGAGATTGAGGAGTTCTCCAATACATCCTCCAACACAGGTTCTGAGATTTTCAAACCCATATTTTCTTCCATTGGTAATTTACCAGCTATTACTATTATTAAGTTAGTAAGAAGTCAAAATTATATGTCTTGGGTTGCATCAGTGGAATTATGGTTTATGAGGCAGGGGTATGATGACCACTTGGTTAAAAATGCCATAGATATAGCTTTAATAAATAGAGCTAATTGGACTAAGATTGATGCTCAATTATGTAGTCTCTTGTGGTATTGTCTAGACCCAAAACTACTTAATATTTTTCAGTCTTGTAAAACCTGTTGCAAAGTCTGGACTAAGGCGAAAACCTTATATACAAATGATGTGCAACTTATTTATAAGGTAGTATCAGATATGGTTCATCTGCAGCAAAATCAACAAGATATGTCTAGTTTTTTGGGACAGGTAGAATCACTGAAAGATGAATTTAATTCTATCATGCCATGTGCTGATAATGTTTCTGAGTAACAACGGGACAGGTTCTTCATGGTTTTGGCATTGATTGGGCTAAAACTTGACCTTGATTCTGTTAGAGACCAGATATTAACTAGTCCGGTTGTTCCCACTTTAGAGGATGTGTCAGCTGGTTTTGGCATTGATTGGGCTAAAACTTGGCCTTGATTCTGTTAGAGACCAGATATTAACTAGTCCAATTGTTCCTACTTTAGAGGATGTGTTTGCTAGGCTTTTATGCATCTCACTCAATAAGAATAATTTCTTCGGAATTGAAT
Source organism: Hevea brasiliensis (assembly GCF_030052815.1). Classification (NCBI taxonomy): domain Eukaryota; kingdom Viridiplantae; phylum Streptophyta; class Magnoliopsida; order Malpighiales; family Euphorbiaceae; genus Hevea; species Hevea brasiliensis. The sequence goes on from NC_079496.1 coordinate 81,508,095, forward strand.
CTTTAGTTTTAAATGCATAAAGTGGAAACCAACCGAGACAAGGTACTTATCAGAGAGGCAAGGGTAAAAGGCTCTATTGCACTTATTGTGATAAGAGTAATCACACTCGAGATACTTGTTGGGCCCTTTATGGTAAACCACCACGCCCCATTTTGTCAAATAATGTGGGCTGATCAACTGCTTATATGGCTCAATCCGGTGAAAATGGTATTCTTCCATTACCTAATGGAAAGGATTAGGTGTCAGATTCTATCCTATTAACTGGAGTTGATTACAAAGAGAATTTGCAATATTAAACACCCAAACAACAATCTTCTAGCAGTGCTCATTCTGGTAATTCCTTTACTTGTCTAACACAGTCTTCGCTCACTGGTCCATGAATCCTAGACTCTGGTACTTCTTATCATATATCTGGTAACAAAAGTCTTTTCTTATCTTTAGTTTCTCCTCCGGTTTTGTTTAAAGTTACTTTGGCTAATGGTTCACAAACTTTAGTTAAGGGTATAGGAGAAGTCAAAATCATTCCATCTATTCCTTTAACTACAGTTTTGTTCACTCTAGAATGCCCATATAATTTAATCTCCATTAGTAAATTGACTAAAAATCTCAATTATTTTGTCACCTTTACAGCTAACTCTGTTGTTGTGCAGGACTGGAGTACGGGGAAGATGATTGGAGTAGGACGTGAGTCACAAGGGATGTATCATCTTTCTATTTCAAATTCTCCAGTTGTTCTTGCCTCTACCACTTACACTGATCTTCTTCACAATCGTCTGGGTCATCCGAGTTTTGCCAAATTGCAAAAATTAGTTCCTAGTCTTTCTAGTTTATCTTCTTTTGAATGTGAGTCATGTCAACTTGGGAAACAAAGTCGTGTTTCCTTTCCCAAGCGAGTCAATAATAGGGCTAAGTCCATATTTGACATTGTCCATTCAGACATTTGGGGTCGAAGTCGTGTCGGTACAACTTTGGGATTTCATTGTTTTATTACTTTTGTTGATGATTATTCTCGTTGCACTTGGTTATTTTTAATGAAGACTCGTTCTGAATTATTCTCTATATTTCAAAATTTCTCTATTGAAATACGTAATCAATTTGGTGTTTCTATTAAAATACTTCATAGTGACAATGCAAAAGAATATTTGTCTACTCCCTTTACTTATTTGTTATCTTCTTGGGGTATTACTCACCAAGCTTCATGAACTTATACTCCTCAACAAAATGGGGTTGCAGAATGAAGGAATCGTCATCTAGTTGAGACTGCCCGCACTTTACTCATTCACCATAATGTTCCTCTTTGTTTTTGGGGAGATGCTATTCTTACTGCTTGTTACTTAATTAACCAAATGCCTTTTTCTGTTTTGTAGAATCAGAGTCCTAATTCCATTTTGTTTTCCAACCAAGATGTCCATCAGTTGTCCCTGCGTATATTTGGTTGTATTTGTTTGTTCACAATCACACTCCTGGCAAGGACAAACTTCAGCCCAAATCAATAAAATGTGTCTTTTTGGGATATTCTAGGCTTCAAAAAGGTTATAAATGCTACAATCCACTTACAAATAAATACGTTGTGTCAACTGATGTAACATTCTTTGAAATATCTTCCTATTTTTCCTCCAACACCGCATCCAAGGTTTTTATTTTCATCGTCTTACCAGTTCCTACTCTTCCTCCACCATTAGTTAGTCCACCACCTCTACACGTCTACTCACGTTGTCCTCATCCTTCCACCAACACCATTGATGCTCCTTTGCTTGATACAGGTGCAACACCGGCTCTTGATGACTCTCGCCCTCCCTCATCTTCACCTATTCCGGTCTCGCCTTCAACAGACGATACTACTCCTCCCATTGCCATTTGAAAAGGTATTTGTTCGTCTCCAAATCCTCATCTTATTTATAATTTTGTGAGTTATTATCATTTGTCTCCTTCCTACTATGCTTTTGTCACCACTTTGTCTAATGTCTCTATACCTAAGACTGTTAGAGAAGCTTTGGAACATCCAGGATGGTGTAATGCAATGGTTGAAGAGATGATTGCTCTGCATAACAATGACACTTGGGATTTGGAGTCACTATCGAGGGGCAAATCTATTGTTGGCTGTCGATGGGTTTATATAGTCAAGGTGGGGCCTGATGGCCAGATTTATAGACTTAAAGCTTGCCTTGTTACAAAGGGCTATACTCAGATCTTTGGCCTTGATTACAGTGATACCTTCTCTCCTGTGGCTAAGATTACCTCAGTTCGCCTTCTTATTTTCTTAGCTGCCATCCATCACTGGCCACTTCATCAACTGGATATCAAAAATGCCTTTTTACATAGAGAGCTAGCTGAGGAAGCTTATGTGGAGCAACCACTAGGGTTTGTTGCTCAGGGGGAGTCTGGTTTGGTGTGTCGCCTACGGCGTTCTTTATATGGCTTGAAACAATCTCCAATAGCATGGTTTGGACCATTCAGTACTGTAGTCCAACAATTTGGAATGTCTCGGAGTGAAGCTGATTATTCAGTATTTTTCCACCATAATGGCCATGATAAGTGCATTTATCTCGTTGTTTATGTTGATGACATTGTTATTACTGGAAATGATCATGTTGGGATCTCAAAACTCAAACAACACTTGTTCAGTCATTTTCAGACTAAGGATCCTGGGATGCTAAAGTATTTCTTGGGGATTGAAGTGGCACAATCCAAGATAGATATCGCTATTTCTCAGAGGAAATATGCTTTGGATATACTGACAGAGACGGGCATGTTAGACTGTAGACACGCAGATACTCCTATGGATCCAAATGTCAAACTTGTTCCTGGACAGGGAGAGCCATTGGAAGATCCTGGTAGATGCCGGAGATTAGTTGGAAAACTCAATTATCTCACAATCACATGCCTAGACATCTCATTTGCTGTAAGTGTGGTCAGTCAGTTCCTTCAAGCACCATGTAGTAGTCATTGGGATGCAGTTATTCGGATACTCAGATATATTAAAGGAGCTTCAGGACAAGGCCTATTATATGAAGACAGGGGTCATTCACAGATTATTGGTTACTCAGATGCAGATTGGGCAGGTTCTCCTTCAGACAGACGGTCTACTTCTGGATATTGCATTATGATTGGAGGTGATTTGATATCTTGGAAAAGTAAAGAAGCAAGATGTGGTTGCTAGGTTAAGTGTAGAAGCAGAATATCGAGCTGTGGCTTTGGCAACTTGTGAACTTATATGGTTGTGAAGAGAATATTTTCTTTTTATTTTCTTGAATGAGATACAAGGTATTTATATACAAAGAATCCTATAATTAAGTATTCTAATTGGGAAGAGATTCCAATAATTATGCTACCTAATTAATAAAGAATATTATGTACATAATTATAGAATTGACTTTCTATAACACTTCCCCTCAAGTTGGAGCATAGGTATTAATTATGTCCAACTTGTTACAAATATAGTCAACCCGAGCCCTATTCAAAGCTTTGTGAAGATATCTTCTAATTGCTCTTCGGTTTTGACATGTCCTGTTGAGATCTTCTGTTGAATCTTTTCTCGAAGGAAATGACAATCAATTTCAATATGCTTAGTACGCTCATGAAACACTGGATTTGAGGCGATATGAAGAGCGGCTTGATTGTCACACCATAGTTTGACAGGAGATGAGGTCTCAAGATCCACTTCTTCCAATAACTGATGTGTCCACATAACTTCACACACAGCTTGGGCAATAGCTCGATATTCTAATTCAATACTCGAATGAGAAACTACAGTCTGTTTCTTGCTTTTCCAAGATACTAAGTTTCCTCCAACAAAGATACAATATCCTGTAATGGATCTTCTATCAGTCTTTGAACCTGCCCAATCTGCATCTGAAAAGCACTCAATATTTAAGTGCCCATGATTGTTATATAAGAGATCACTACATGAAGCACCCTTCAAGTAACATAAAATTTGCCCCAAAGTTTTCTAATGGGTAACAGTTGGAGAGGACATAAATTGACTTACAATACTAACTGAATATGCAATATCTGGATGAGTTACTGTGAGATAATTAAGTTTGCCAACTAATCTTCTATACATCTCAGGGTCCTCAAATAGTTCACCATCTCCTGCTGTGAGCTGAAGATTGGGAGTTATTGGTGCACTACATGGTTTGGCACCTAATTTACTTGTTTCCGCCAATAAATCAAGGACATACTTCCTCTGAGATAAGAAGATGCCTTTCTCACACCTTGAAACTTCAATGCCTAAAATCTTTTGTTTGAAACTGAGTCTGAAGGAATAACTTGAGTGAAGAAATGCCTGCAGAGTCATTTCTAATGATGGCAATATCATCAACATATACTATAAGTAGGATTAGTCCAGCTTTAGAATGTCTAAAAAACACTGAATGATTAGATTTGCTCTTTTGCATATCAAACTGATGAACTTCCTCACTGAACCTGCCAAACCAAGCTCGAGGACTCTGTTTCAAGCCATAAAGGGATTTTCGAAGTCTACAAACTTTGGCTAACTCCCCCTGAGCAACAAATCCTGGTGGTTGCTCCATATAAACTTCCTCCTGGAGATAACCATGAAGGAAAGCATTTTTGATATCCAATTGATGTAAAGGCCAATCATATCTAGCTGCCAAGGAAACGAATAAGCAAACAGAAGCTAATTTAGCAACAGGTGAAAAAGTGTCAGAGTAGTCAGTCCCATAAGTCTGAGCATATCCTTTAGCTGTAAGGCGAGCCTTGAGACGAGCCACATTACCATTGGGGTTTATTTTCACTGTAAAAACCCATTTACATCCAATAGCTTTCTTATCTGGAGGCAGATGCATCAATTCCCAAGTACCATTAGTATCTAAAGTCACCATTTCCTCTTCCATTGCGGCACGTCAGCCAGAATGGGACAATGCCTCAGCAATAGTTTTAGGAATGGAAATAGTGTCTAGAGAACTAACAAAACAACGAGATGTCGGAGACAATTGATCATAACATACGAAGGAAGAGATAGGATAAGTACATTGATGCTTACCTTTGCGAAGAGCAATGGGAAGATCTAAGTCAGACTGAGGAGCAGTGGATGAAACTGGATCTTCTGACGAAGAAGCTGATGGAGGATCTTAGTCAAGAGTCTCCAGGAATAAACATGAACAACAGGTGGGCGATGAGGTCGAGCAGGTGCTGGTGCAGGAGGATTCTGAGGACTTGGCTGAGGACTTGACACTGGATGGACATAATAGACTAAGAGATCATCTTCCTCCTCTTGACTCTCATAACTAGGAGAGGGAGGAAAGAATGGAGTAGATTCAAAAAAGGTAACATCAGCAGACACAATATAATGATTAAGGGTTGGAGAAAAACATTTGTACTGTTTTTGAAGTCAAGAATAGCCAAGGAAGAGACACTTAAGAGACTTGGGATCCAGTTTAGTAACCTGTGGACGAACATCTCTCACAAAACAAGTACTACCAAAGATATGAGGTTCAATAGGAAACAAAAATTTAGAAGGAAACAAAATGGTATAAGGAATTTCACCATTAAGCACAGATGATGGCATACGTTTAATCAGGAAACAAGCTGTAGAAACTGCATCATCCCAAAATTGTTAAGGGACCTTCATTTGAAAAAGGAGTGCCCGTGCTACCTCAAGAAGATGTCTATTTTTTCTTTCAGCAACTCCATTATGGAATGGAGTATCAACACAAGATGTTTGATGAAGAATGCCCTTTTGTGACATATAGGCTTGAAAATTGCCAGAAATATATTCCTTAGCATTATCACTTCTCAATATACTCACAGAAGTATTAAATTGAGTTTGAATCTCAGCACAAAAGGCACAAAAAATAGAAAACAATTCTGAACGATTCTTCATTAAAAACAACCAAGTAACACGGGAATAATCATCAACAAATGTAACAAAATACTTGAAATCAGTTTTAGAAGTAATAAAACAAGGGCCCCAAATATCATAATGAACTAACTCAAAAGGGGATGAAGCCCGTTTATTGACTCTAGGTGTAGAAGGTAAACGATGGTGCTTAGCAAACTGACATGACTCACACTCTAAGACAGACAAAGACTGAAATTGAGGATATAATTTCTTCAAGGTAGACAAGGAGGGTGGCCCAAACGACAATGAATTTTGAGCGGAGTTAAGGTGTTGGAGCAAGTAAAAGATCGCGGTACATATTTATTCAGGATGTAGAGACCATCGGACTTATATCCTCTACCAATAATCTGCTTCGTCGTAAGATCATAAAACAAACAATAATAAGGAAAAAAGGAAACCGAACAATGTGAGGCACGAGTAAGTTTACTAACTGAAAGTAAATTAAATGAAAATTTAGGTAGACATAAAACAGATGATAAAGAAATAGATGATGTTGGGTTTGCAGTACCAGAACTCATGACACAAGAAGTAGAACCATCAGCTAAAGTAACTTTAGAGGAGATAGGATGAGATTGAAAAGATGATAAAAGACTAGAATTACCTGTCATATGATCTGTAGCACCAGAATCAATGACCTATTTGGATGAGGAAGATACAAGGCATGTAGTGGATTTACCTGACTCAGCAATGGCAATGACAGGGGAATTAGAGGCTTTTAGAGATGCTTGATATTGGGAAAATTGTGCATATTCCTCTGCAGATATTAAGACAGTTTTCTCAGATGAGGGTGCAACTGTAGACTCATCTATTGCCATGTTTGCAATCTGAGACCGCTAATTCTTCCTCTGAAGCTTTAGACAATTGTATTTTGTATGATCAGGCTCATGACAATAATAACAAATAACTCCTTTTGAGTCCAGATTAGAATTGGTTTCCCCATTACGTTGATTACTTCTATTGCTTAATTTCCTCCTTTATTTCTCTGTTGTCCATTCATATTTCGACTAACAAGAGCACCACTAGTAGTTTGTGGAAGTTGGGTACTTTCTGTACGAAGGACAAGTGTGAATGTATCATGTAGAGAGGAAATTTCAGAGCTAGATAAGATTTGAGATTTAGCAGTCTCATATTCTGAAGGAAGACCTGCAAGAAAACTCATAACAGCTATTTGCTCTCGTTAAGGCTGCTGTGCTTTCACATTAGGGTTAAAAGGCAACAAGACATTAAGTTCTCATATATTCTCTTATATTCCATAAAATAAGCCGTGAGAGACTTATCCTGCTTCTCAGTGATTAATTAAACTAATTACCTCACTATGAATCGAATTCCGAAGTTGCAAATACAACCTAGCATCTTCCCTAAGCCAAGCTTGCTTTGTATCATCAGTGGGTGGATCTTTAGTCAGATGATTATCCTTGTCAATACTTCGTAAATAAACCTTGACGATCATACTCCACTCTAGGTAATTTGAACCATTAAGTTTATGTTCCGTGATTTTAGTCATCATTGGAATCACGTCAGAAATAATAGCCTTATTGTCCGCCATTAGATGAAATTAATAAAATTCTAACACAGATTAATAACCAACTCTGTCCCAATCTTCAAACAAACTTAATAAAACTTAGAAACAACAGAATTTTGTGAAAATAGAACCTGAAATTGCTCAACAGTGAACTGCCCGAAGGAGAGAAATATTTGAGATCCAAAAGAAATGCCCCAAACTGAAAAACAAATCACGGAACTAGAATCACAAAGTTGAGGTGACCTTGGGACAAGAAGCGCGACTGTCGGACGTCACCGGAGGAGGGCACACGAGTGTTCACATGCCGGCGGGTGGAATAGGGATTAGAACTTAAGAATGGCGCATGAAGGCTACGCGCTTCAAGTCCAGTCAACGGACTTCCAAGGGTGACCGATCGGCACCTGGGCCTTCTCTTAAGATGGGTGGTGAAACACTGTGATAACTCTATTGAGTTCTCCTAGAAGACAACACTTGTCGGAGGAGAAGAACCAGAGAAAAAAAAAAAAATATATATATATATATATTTCAAAAAAATTTCAGGCTAGGGAACCTAGGCTCTGATACCATGAAGAAAATATTTTCTTTTTATTTTCTTGAATGAGATACAAGGTATTTATATACAAAGAACCCTATAATTAAGTATTCTAATTGGGAGGAGATCCCAATAATTATGCTAACTAATTAATAAAGAATATTATGTACATAATTATAGAATTGACTTTCTATAACAGGTTGAAACAACTTCTCCAAGAGTTGAAATATGGGGAACTTAAACAAATGTAGTTGATCTGTGACAATCAAGCTGCACTTCACATTGCCTCTAATCCAATGTTTCATGAGAGAACGAAACATATAGAGGTGGACTGTCATTTCAATAGACAAAATATTGAATTTGGGTGTTTTGCCACTAGCTTTGTTAGCTCAAATGACCTATTAGCAAATATCCTGACAAAGTCTCTTAGAGGCTCTCAGATTGAATATATTTGTAACAAGCTTGGAGCATATGATTTGTACGCTCCAGCTTGAGGGGGAGTGTTAAGATATGTACCATAAAAAGCTAGGATATGTGTATCTGTAGTAATTGTGTGAATATATTTAAGTGCTAGAATCATGGCTATAATTACGTATTTAATTAGGATTGTAATTCCTATTTAGCTGTCTTGTACAGATTATAAATTGACACCATTGACTTGAGGGAATAATCAAGCTCTTCTATAATTCTCAATATTCTTCTTCTGTTCTGTTTTTCACGGATTTGTACGCAATTTTGATGCTTAGGTGAAAATTCTAAGAATTGATAGTGGTACAGAATGCATGAATGGAATGTTTCAGTGTTACATTGGTTTACATGGGATTTGACATCAGATTAGCTGTGTTAACACTGGTGCACAAAATATGATGTCTGAGAGGAAAAATAGACATTTACTTGAAGTAGCTCGGTCTCTTATGCTCACTATGAATCTTCCTACATTATTGAGGGGATGCTGTTCTTTATTCAACATATCTTATAAATCGAATGCCTCTTCACACCCTGAACTTTAAGAGTCCTTTAGAAGCTCTTCAGGGTAAGAATTCTTATATAGTTCCTTCAAAAGCCTTTGGTTGTGTTTGTTTTGTTCATAAGTCTCATGTTGGGAAATTAGAACCTAGCATTCTGAAATGTGTATCTGGGGGTTATTTTGGAACTCAAAAAGGGCATAAGTGTTATCATTCTCCTTTAAGGAAATATTTTATGAGCATGGATGTCACATTTAGGGAATATGACCCTGATTTCCAGTCACCTCTTCAAGAAAATCTCATCAATTCTAATAGAGAGATTTATTGAGGTTATCTACCGGTGATCATTTGAGCTCACAATACATCTTGACTCGATCTTTTGGCTGATAAAATGACAATTTACCTCTATATGCTTTGTCCTTTCGTGAAAAATTGGGTTTAGTCGGAATGCAATGCTGCTTGATTGTCATAAATCAACTTCATTTGTTTGATGTCACTACTTCTCAACTCTTGAAGAAGTTGTTTTAGCTAGACTAGTTTACAAGTTGCTAAGGCCATGGCTTGGTATTAAGCTTCTACACTTGATCTAGCCACTGCATCTTACTTTTTGCATTTTCAAGATATTAGATTTCCTCCAATTGGTACACAAAACCCCTATGTGGATCATCTATTTGAAGGAGAACTTGCCTGCATCAAAATATCCAACAATTGTGTGTTCCCTATCTTCATAACAGGCCTTATCCTAGTGCTCTGTTATGACTAAGCAGTTAGTGAATGATATAAATAGTTCTTTGCATTATAATTGATAGGCATTCATCAAATCAATAATGCAACAATTATTTCCTCTCTCTTTCTCTCTTCTTCTAATTCTGGTGTTATGGTGTTATGAGATTCTGCTATGTAACAAATTGGTATTAGAGCTGTTAGATCACTAGGCAACGTTTATGGCAGATTACTCTTCCCAAATGCTGAGTTTCTTCTGTTCTTCTCTATTCCTCTCTTCTTCGCTCTAATTCACCTTTTTCTTCTCTAAGATCTCTGCCTTCTTCTTCTTCTTCTTCTTCTTCTTCTTTTTCTTCTTTCTTTCTCTAATTCTTCTCCCTTTTTCCCACGAGAATTCTTCCCTTCCTGTTAGGTTTTTGCTGGGAATTCGTATTTTCTTCAATTTCTTGAAATCTTCTTTCTTCCTCAAAATTTCTGCTTTCCAAGAATCGTATCTCTGTTCTTGATTTTCTTTGTTTCTTGAAGTTCTTGAAAGTCTAGATTATACTGAAACTCTATTCTTGAAGTTCTTGGGTTTCACTGCATTATTGTCGCAATAAAGACTAGGTCTATGGAGCTTGTGGTGGTTATTTTCGATTTGGTTAGGGTTGCTGGGATGGAAGAAAGAAGTAGGGTTATGTAGGAGAATGTGGATGAAAAATTTAATTCAATAGAGGAAAGATTTAATGTGCTGGAAGGGAAATTGGATCGATTTTCTGCTGATAGCAATGCATTAATGGAGGATTTGAGATCTTTCATGATAACATTTGCAAAAGAGATTGGGAAGGAGGTCTGTACTGTGGATAAAATGGATTGAGCCTTTGTTGATAACTATGCATTGAGAGAGGATTTGAGATCTTTAGAGGATTGTAAAGGAAAAAGGAAAGGAGTTCTCCATTGAAGATATTGGAATTGGGGGAGCTGAAAGTACAAGTTTGCTATCAGTTCCAAAGGATTTGCCTAATGCACAAATGAAGTATCAAAGCAGTATTGATAATATTGCTACTGTTGAAGAACTTTTGGGTGCAGAATCCAAAACCCTTGGAGCTGATGAGACATGATAGATCACCAAGGAAAATTTCAGCAAAAGATAGAGGAAGAAATAGAGGAATTTCTTGAGGATGATTGTGGAATGTTTTCTCAAATCCAAGAAGCAATTGACATTGATTCTAGGATTAAAGATGTTCAGGAACAGATTTTGAATCAAGAAATTCATAATCTCTTGAGCATTGTGTTGTGAAGGAAGTCCAAAATTTCTATCATGGCCTTCAGTATATGTTAAACAACCAGAATGAGGTTCTTGTTGTTGGAGTTCAAGAAATGGAGTGGGATGCTATTGATTTGCCTTTTTTAGTTCATGAAAAATTGCTCGTCACAGGAAAACTTTGCTGGAAAAGGCCATTTCTTAGTTCAATGGGGATGAATTGATCTTACCAATTCAAAAGGACCATGATTATAAGTTCTGTTCTTGTGTATTCCTAATTTCCATGGAGGATAAATGGGAGAAATCAAGAAGGTTGAAGAAGAAATTAATCTTGAAGGGGGCTGCATTCGTAATTCTTAAAGAAGATAAATTTGAAATGTAATAAATTTGAAATGTAAGTTAAGGCATTTTTCATTGATTTTAATTGAGTATATACATAGGTATTTATATACAAAATTGTCCTACACTAATTGGAAATTCTACATATTAGGAATTCTACACTAATTAGGAAACCTATATTAATAGGAATCCTTATAAGAGGAGGTAACCTTACCATATAGGACTCTATCAAGATGATATTTATAACACTTCCCCTCAAGTTGGAGCATAGATATTAATCATGCTCAAATTGTTACAAATGTAGTCAACTCAAGTTCCACTCAGAGCTTTTGTAAAAATATCTCCTAACTGCTCTCCAATTTTGACATGTCCTGTTGAGATGATCTTTTGTTGAATTTTTTCACAAAATAAAGTAGCAATCGATTTTAATATGTTTAGTCTGTTCATGAAACATAGGATTAGATGCAATATGGAGTGTAGCTTGATTATCACACCATAGTCGTGCAGGTAGAGAGATCGTAAGGCTAATCTCATCTAATAACTGAAGTATCCTCATTATCTCATGCACTGATTGGGTCATAGCTTTATACTTGGATTCAACACTAGATTGAGGAACTAAACTCTGCATTTTACTTCTCCATGATATCAAATTTCCTCCAACAAAGACACAATATCCGGTAGTTGATCTTCTATCAGTTTTAGATCTTGCCCAGTCTGCATCTGAAAAATACTCTATATTCAAATGCCCATGATTACTATATAATATGCCTTGCTTTGGAGCTCTCTTCAAATAACACAAGATTTGTCCTAAAGCTTTTCAATGAGCAACAGTTGGGGAAGACATAAATCGACTCAACACATTGACTGAGTATGCAATGTTAGGACGAGTTACTGTAAGGTAATTTAATTTACCTACTAGCCTCTTATACTTTTCTGGATTTTCAAACAACTTACCATCCTCTGCTACAAGTTACAAATTTGGGGCCATTGGTGCATTGTCGGGCTTAGCACCTAATTTTCCAGCTTCTGCCAAAAGATCAAGGGTATATTTTCGCTGAGACAGGAAGATGCCCTTGTTACTTCTCATAACTTCAATACCCAATAAATACTTTAGTAGGCCCAAGTCTTTTGTCTGAAACTGCGTCTGAAGAAAGTTTTTAATGGATGAAATATTTGCAGAGTCGCTTCCAGTGATAACAATATCATCCACATATATTACCAGTAAAATTAGGCCAGCATTAGATTATCTATAGAATACTGAATGATCACACTTACTCTTTTGCATACCATACTCCTATACTGCTTCACTAAATCTCCCAAACTAAGCTCGAGGATTTTGTTTCAAGCCATAAAGAGACTTCCGAAGTCTGCAGACTTTACCCAACTCTCTCTGAGCAACAAACCCAGGTGGTTACTCTATATACACCTCCTCCTGAAGGTCATCATGAAGAAAAGCATTCTTCATATCTAACTGGTACAAAGGCCAATCATATGTAGTTGCTAGAGAGATAAATAGCCGAACAGAAGCCAATTTAGGTACAGGAGAAAAAATGTCAGAGTAATTAACCCCATATGTCTGAGCATATCCTTTGACAACAAGGCGGGCTTTTAATTTAGCTACAGAACAATCATGATTTACTTTCACTGTAAACACCCATTTGCAACCAATAGCTTTCTTCCTAGTGGGCAAAGGCACCAGTTTCCGTGTACCATTAGTATCTAAAGCTTTCATTTTCTTTTTCATAGCAGCACACCAGCCAGGATGAGTTAATGCCTCAACAACAGTTTTAGGAATAGAGATAGTCTAAATGGCTAATAAAGCATTGAGAAGAAGAAGATAAATGATCATAAGAAATCAAAGAGGAAATAGGGTAGGTGCATGTAGGTTTACCTTTACGAAGAGCAATAGGAAGATCTAAGTCAGATTTAGGATGAGTGGTGGGAATAGGATCTTCAGACAAAGAAGTTGGTTGAGGGTCTGGGTCAATATTCTCCTTTCTCTTAGAATAAACATAAATAGTAGGAGCTCTAACTGTTGTTAGTGCATAAGGCACATGAGACTGGGGAGATTGAGGAGAGATGGACGTTGGTTGAATAGTGTATATTAATTGATCATCCTCCTTCGCCTGATCTCCATACACAGAAGTTTGTGGGAAAAATAGAGTAGACTCAAAAAATGTAACATCTGCATATACAACATGACAATTAAGAGTTGGAGAAAAACACTTGTACCCCTTTTGGAACTGAGAGTACCCAAGAAAGATACACTTAAGAGATTTTGGATCTAATTTGGTTACTTGTGTTCAGACATAATGCACAAAACAAATACAGCTTAAAATATGAGATTCAATAGGAAACAAAGAGTTAAGAGGAAAATAAAATAATATAGGGAATGTCTCCATCAATAACAGAAGATGGTATACGATTGATCAAAAAACATGCCGTAGAAATTGTATCAGCCCAAAATTGTTTAGGGACTTTCATTTGGAAAAGAAGAGCTCGAGTTGTCTCAAGAAGATGCTGATTTTTTCTTTCAGTAACACCATTTTGAAATGGTGTATCCACATATGAGGATTGATGAAGAATGCCATTTTGTGTCGTATAAGACTGAAAGCTTTATGAAAACTACTCTTTAACATTATCACTCCTCAACATACATATAGACATTAAACTGGGTTTTCATTTCAGTATAGAAAGCACAAAAAATAGAAAATAATTCAAAACGATTTTCCATAAAATATAACCAAGTAACACGAGAGTAATCATTAATAAAAGTGATAAATTATCTAAAACCAATTTTAGAAGTAATAAAATAAGGACCACAAATATCAGAATGAACTAACTCAGAAGGGGACAAAGCTCGTTTATTGACTCTAGGTATAGAAGGTAAACGATGGTGCTTAGCAAACTAACATAACTCACACTCTAAGACTAACAAAGATTGAAATTGAGGACATAACTTCTTCAAGGTAGCTAGAGAGGGATGGCTCAAATGACAATGAATTTCGAGAGGAGTTAAGGTGCTGGAGCAAGTAAGAGATCACGGTACATGTTTATCCAGGATGTATAGATCACCATACTTATATTTTCTACCAATAATCTGCTTCGTAGTAAGATCCTGAAACAAACAATAATTAGGAAAAAAAGAAATTGAACAATGCAAGGCACGAGTAAGTTTACTAATTGAAAGCAAATTAAAAGAAAATTTAGGTAGACATAAAACAGATGACAAAAAAATAGATAATGTTGGGTTTACAGTACCAGAACCCATGACACAAAAAGTAGAACCATCAGCTAAAGTAACAGTGGAGGAGGTGGGATGAGACCGAAAAGAAGATAAAAGACTAGAATTGCTTGTCATATGATCTATAGCACCAGAATCAATGACTCATTTTGATGAGGAAAACACAAGGCATGTAGTGGATTTACTTGACTCAACAATAACAGTGACGGGAATTGGAGGGCTTTAGAGATGCTTAATATTGGGAAAATTGTGCATATTTCTCTGCAGATATTAAGACAGTTTTCTTAGAGGATGGAGAAACTGTAGACTCATCTATTGTCATGTTTGCCATCTGAGACCACTGATTCTTCCTTTGAAGTTTTAGACAATTGTATTTTGTATGACCAGGATTATGGCAGTAATAACAAATGACTCTCTGAGTCCAGATTATAACTGGTTTTCCCATTACGCTGATTACTTCTATTGCTCGAATTTCCTCTATTTCTTGATTGTCCATTCGTATTCCGACTAATAAGAGCACCACTAGTAGTTTGTGGAAGTTGGGTACTTTTTGTACGGAGGACACGCGTGAATGTATCGTGCAGAGAGGAAATTTCAGCGCTAGATAGGATTTGAGATTTAATAGTCTCATATTCTGAAGGAAGACCTGCAAGAAAACTTATAACAACCATCTGCTCATGTTGAGCCTGTTGGACTTTCACATCAGGGTTAAAAGGCAAAAGAACATTAAGCTTTTCATATACCCTCTTAAACTCCATAAAATAAGCCGTAAGAGACTTATCCTGTTTCTCAGTATGATAGAATGCTTTGCACACATCATAAATACAAAAAATATTTCCTTTACCAGAATACGGAAAATCTAAGTAATCTATCAATTCCTTAACAAATTCACAGTGATTAATTAAACTGATTACCTAACTATGAATTGAATTCCGAAGTTGCAAAAGCAACCAGGCATCCTCCCTGAGCCAAGCTTACCTTGTATCATCAGTGGGTGGATCATTAATCAGCTGATCATCCTTATCAATACTTCGTAAATAGACCTTAACAGTCTTACTCAACTCTAAGTAATTTGAACCATTACGTTTGTGTTCCGTAATTTTTGTCATCATTGAAATCACATCAGAAACAATGACTTTATTATCCGCCATTTGAATGAAATTAATAAATTCACAAAATCAAATACCCACAATCACTAAAACTCGATATCATTGCCCAACCTTTAGCAAGGAAAATCAACTCAACAAATACCTAGAGAGTTATAGAAACAGAACCTGAAGTTGTTCACTGTTCGAAGAAGCAGTGATTCAAAACTCTAGAGCACCTTGAAGGATACCCCAAACCAAACAACAAACTCCTTGGCTAAATTGAGGATGTTAGGTCAACGCGGGGAGAGAGGGCGGAGAGGCAAAAGCCAGTAGATGCGGTGCCACGTGTCACGGGGGTAGATTTTTCGCATCCAAAAACCTCCCAAACCCGTGCGGCACTTGTTCCTCCAACAAGTCAGCCTCCTCAAAAGTCCCACGGATCTCTCGGCTACCAATCTTACACCAAGATACACGGCAACCAATCCACAGACAACAATGTCCAAGCCAAGGAACCTCAAGGTAACAATTCTTGCACAAGCTACCCAAAGAACCTCACGGCTAAAAAGTCCACACCCACAATGGAATTACAATGGCCAACCGTTACCCCGGCAACCAAGCAACCAATCTCACGCACAAGTCACAAGGATGTCCACGGCAATGACCCAATATAAACCTCCCCAAGGTTCACAGCAACTTGCAAGAATCCCCAAATACCAAGTGTTCCTAGGAAGCTTAAGGCCACTAAGTCACCAAAGATCACAATGAACCTCACGTCCACAAAGTTGGCAATCCCAACAACCCAAGTGTCCCACGGCAACAAGGTTACACCCCAAACACAATAATAGCCGAAACACTCAACAACAAGCAACAATGGTGCTAACGGCAACACTTTCAACTAACAAGGGTCTTGTAGAAAGAGATGATTCTCGTTGATTTCAATTAATCTGTACATGGGTATTTATATACAATTGATTCCTATAATTGTGTTATACTAATTAGGAAGAAATCCTAAATAAGAAATCCTAAATAGGAATACAGAATACATAATATACACAGAAATAATATAATGATTGACTTTCCATAACACTCCCCCTCAAGTTGGAGCATAGATGTTAATCATGCCCAACTTGTTACAAATGTAGTCAATCCTAGCTCCATTCAGAGCTTTTGTGAAAATATCTCCTAACTGCTCTCCAGTTTTGATATGTCCTGTTGAGATGATCTGTTGTTGAATCTTTTCACGAACAAAGTGACAATCAATCTCATTATGTTTGGTCCGCTCATGAAATACCGGATTAGAAGCAATATGGAGAGTAGCTTGATTATCACACCACAATTTCGCAGGCAGGGGGATCTTAAAACCTGTCTCATCTAGTAATTGAAATATCCACATTACCTCACATACTGATTGTGCCATGGCTCTGTATTCGGATTCAGCACTAGATCGAGAAACTACACTCTGCTTCTTGCTTTTCCAAGACACCAAATTTCCTCCAACAAAAACGCAATATCCAGTAGTTGACCTCCTATCAACCTTAGATCCAGCCCAGTCGGCATCTGAAAAACATTCAACATTCAAATGCCCATGATTACCATATAACAAACCTCTTCCTGGAGCTCCCTTCAGATAGCACAAGATTTGTCCCAAGGCTTCCCAATGAGCAACAGTTGGGGAAGACATAAACTGACTTACCACACTAATGGCATAAGCAATGTCAGGACGAGTGTGATAAAGGTAGTTCAATTTTCCTACCAATCTCTGTATCTCTCTGGATCTTCAAACAACTCACTATCCCACACTTGATTTGTAAATTTGGAGTCATTGGTGCACTACAAGGCTTAGCACCTAATTTTCCTGTCTCTGTCAATAGATCGAGGACATATTTTCTTTGAGACAAGAAAATACCCTTCTTACTTCTCATAACTTCAATACCCAAAAAATACTTTAATAATCCCAACTTTGGTCTGAAACTGGGTTTGGAGGAAGGTTTTAAGAGATGAAATACCTGCAGAGTCACTCCCAGTGATGATAATGTCATCCACATAGACTAGCAGGAGAATTAGACTAGCCTCAGATTGCTTATAAAATACTGAGTGATCACACTTACTCTTTTGCATACCAAATTCCTGTACTGCTTCACTGAATCTCCCAAACCAGGCCCTAGGACTTTGTTTCAAGCCATAAAGAGACTTCCGAAGTCTACAAACTTTACCCAACTCCCCCTGAGCAACAAACCCAGGTGGTTGCTCCATATACACCTCCTCCTGAAGATCACCATGAAGGAAAACATTCTTGATATCCAATTGGTACAGGGGCCAATCATATGTAGCTGCTAAAGAGATAAACAAGCGAACAGAAGTAAGTTTAGCTACAGGAGAAAAAGTGTCAGAGTAATCAACCCCATATGTCTATTACCCTGTTGTCCATTTGGATTACGGCTAATAAGAGCACTACTGGCAGGCTGTGAAGATTGGGTACTCTCTGTACGAAGGACCCGTGTGAATGTTTCATGCAAAGAGGAAATCTTAGAACTGGAAAGAATCTGAGATTTAGCAGTCTCATATTCTGAAGGAAGGCCTGCAAGAAAACTCATAACACCATTGCTCCGTTGGGCTCTTTGAACTTTCACATCGAACTAAAAGGCAACAATACATTAAGTTCCTCATATACGTTTAAAATCCATAAAATAAGCCGTGAGAGACTTATTCTCTTTCTCGACAGGTAGAATGCCTTACAAACATCATAAATACGGAGATATTCCTTTACGAGAATCTGAGAAAATCTAAGTAATCCATCAATTCCTTGACAAATTCACAGTGATTAATTAAACTAATTACCTCACTGTGAATCGAGTTCCGAAACTGCAAAAACAATCGAGCATCCTCCCTTAGCCAAATTTGTTGTGTATCATCTATAGGTGGATCTTTAGTAAGGTGATCATCCTTATCAATGCTACGCAAATAGACCCTATGATCTTACTCCACTCTGTAATTCGAACCATTAAGTTTGTGTTCCGTGATCTTAGTCATCATCGGAATCACATCAGAAATAACATTCTTATTGTCTGCCATTTGTTGAGACAAAGAAAACTAACCGAAACGCTAATCCAAAGTGCTGACAGCAACAAAATAATCCAAAATCACAAATCAAGCAAATACCGAAATAGGATCTGAGAGCCAAACCTCAGAAGTCCTTTAATGGTGTACTGGATCAGGCAACAGCACACAGTGGTGGAATGAGGGGATTGAGGCGACGTTGGCAATGTTGATTGGAGTCGAAACGGCCGGTCGGCGGCCAAGGTCTCTCCTGAGCTGGGTGGTGAGAACAAATAGTCACGCTAGATGACTTGCTCTGATACCATGTAGAAAGAGATGATTCTCGTTGATTTCAATTAATCTGTACATGGGTATTTATATACAATTGATTCCTATAATTGTGTTATACTAATTAGGAAGAAATCCTAAATAGGAATACAGAATACATAATATACACAGAAATAATATAATGATTGACTTTCCATAACAGGTCTCAATGGCCGAAACTCAACACCAACCCAAGCAAGAGTCATACGGCAACCAAGTTTACACCAAACTTATCAATGGCCGAATCCACAATCACAAGCAACAACAATGATACTCACGGCAACCACAAACTACCACAAGTAACCTCACGCAAGCAACACTCAATCAACTCAAGCAAGAAGTTACAATAAACCAAAAGTAACTAACCTCATGGCAAGGACACACAAGGCAGCAAGCAATCCCAATAGTGCACATCAACAAGTAAGCCACGCCTCAATACCATGCGCTTCAAGCAACCAATAATGGAATCCTACGCAAGGCAACCAAGGTCACACGACAACAAGTCCCACAATGCGCATGACCAAGCCACAAAGAAAACCATTCAACAACCCATACGCAAGGCATACACAAACCATACAAACAATGCGCATCAACAAGCCAAAGAAAGGTAGAAGAGCAAGAGTAACCAAAGTAGAAACTACTTCTCTTATTCCTTTACAAATAACTATACATTTGCCAAAGGAAAACAAAGAACTCTCAAAGCTCTCAAAGTGTGCTCCCGCTCACTCAATCTCACGCACTCTCTATCTCTACACAAATGAGAGAACAAACCCCTTATATTTACATGCCGGCTGCCCACTCATGATGGCCATTGTGTGGCCCAATTTAAAACACTATAAATTGTACACATAAAATAATATGGGAAGGACAACAAGGGCTGGCTGCGTTTGACACCTCAAACAGCCGTGGCATTTCAAATGGCCAAAGGAGGGAAACTTTGGCGCCTCACCATTGGCCCCAAGTGGTGGCCACTCCTTGCGCCCCACATGGGCTGTTCATCATTCACGCTGCATGTTGGGCTTCCAACTCACGCTGCATGGATTCAAGATGGCCATGCACGTAGGCCATCCATCCGCTTGCCTCTTCATGAACAAGCCACCTAGCGCTTCATGCAACCAATCACTTGTCAAGGCCATGTGGGCTGCACCATGTTAATTTCCCCACGTAAATTCTTCATGGCCCATGCATGCTTCACTTACCAATTCACGTTGCATTTTACCATAGTGCGCCACTTACTTGGCTTCACGCTACATGGCATGTTCTCTCACATTGCATGGATTTCATTTTGGTTCCTCACGCCACCTTGCATGTTTCTTGGCTCCATTTAGGCATGGCACATGGCCATTAATTCCACATGTCCCGTGGATGGTTGACTTGGGCCATCAATTGTGCGCCCCATTATCTTACCCCATGTGCCGCCCATTAGTGGCTCACCATGCACAAACATATTAGGCTTCACGTGGAACTCCACTACCACAATTACCATGCATGTTCCTCACGTAAGCCATGCCCATGCAACATGCACATGCATGTGATTTCCCACTCACACTTCACATGCTATCCACTAATGCACCTCATGCCATTTAGTCCGCCACTCCAATTGCCCATGCAATTCATGTAGCTTTCCCATGCACCAGGACAATTCTCATGTGGACCATGCCATGCAAGCTCACGTCCATTTGAAGGAACCCCATGCACAAGTCTCACGTGAAATTCCCCCATGCAAAATACCATGCAGCTCATGTCCCAACTTCCCACAATAATTCGGCCATGCACACAATTCCGGCTTCACTCGGGCAGCTTCCAGCACAAAATTCATTGGACTTCTCGGGGCAACAAAAATGGGGTGACACTCTCCCCCACTCAACTCGGCAACGCCCCCGTTGCCTCAAGTCGACGGCTCCTCAATGGCTCTTCACGCTGCCTCCACCTAGGCAGTGAACCTCGCCTCTTGCCCCTCGAGCCCGTGGCATTTCCCGACTGGCCAATCTTCCTCAGTCGATCGGCTTGCTTTCCATCCAGCAAACTCAGCCCATTTGCCACCAAACCGGCTAATTGACATACCCAGTCCGTCAATTGCCATGAATGAGCTCCTCGGTTGAAACTCCCTCGGAATTTCCCTTGTCGCCTAGGACCTTTCTCTTGTCCATGCGACCCGTTGCCTTCTGCCTTTTTCTGTGCTTCAGTGCCTTTCCTGTCCTCGTGGCTAGGTGACTTCGCCTTCCTCTCGGCCTTGCACCTATTCCTGCTCCTCCTTGAGCGTCGTTGCCTCGGCCTCTCTTGCTTTGGCAATACCACATCTCTCGGACATTCGGCTACTGGCTCACTCACACAGCCCACCTCTTCCTTGAGTGGTAGCTCCCTCGGCAACACAAACACAATCTTGGCATCCTCCATGCCACTGTCCCGCTCCCCATCACTGCTAGGAACCTCACTCGGTCCAATTAACCTCATGGAACCCAGTGAACAACACGGCAAGCACTCCACGCCTGCTGGCTCCAATGGTGGAGTAGGTAGTTCCGGCTCTTTACCCTTGGCCAAAACCACTGCCCTCTTCGGACAATCTCTCTTCTTGTGCGGTCCCCTGCACCGAAAGCACTTCAACACTGCCCTTGAACCTCTTCGGTCTTCTCCCGGCCTGTGGAAGTCTTTCTTCCCTGCGCTTCCTTCTCCCTTGGATGCGCCTGGCTTGGGTCTCACCACCCTTGCCATAGGGACTGAGAGTGTAGAGTGAGGACTGGTCCCATTCTCTCGGGTCACCAATCTCTTGAGCAACACCATTTCTTCCCGCATACTCTGCATTTCCTCTTGCAACTTCTCTACCCTTTCTTGTGTTATGGAAAGTCAATCATTATATTATTTCTGTGTATATTCTGTATTCTGTATTCCTATTTAGGATTTCTTATTTAGGATTTCTTCCTAATTAGTATAACACAATTATAGGAATCAATTGTATATAAATACCCATGTACAGATTAATTGAAATCAATGAGAATCATCTCTTTCTACATCTCTTTCTACATGGTATCAGAGCAGGCCATCTAGGGTGACTATTTGTTCTCACCACCCAGCTCAGGAGAGACCTTGGCCGCCTACCGTTTGATTCCGATCAACATTGCGGTGTCGCCTCAATCCCCTCATTCCACCAGCGTGTCTTTGTTGCACGATCGATTACACCATTAAAGGACTTCGAGGTTTGGCTCTCGGATCCTATTTGGTATTTACTTGATTTGTGATTTTGGATTATTTTGTTGTCGGCAAGACTTTGGATTAGCGTTTTGGTTAGTTTCTTTGTCTCAACAAATGGCGGACAATAAGAATGTTATTTACGATGTGATTCCGATGATGACTAAGATCACGGAACACAAACTTAATGGTTCAAATTACAGGTGGAGTAAGATCATTAGGGTCTATTTGCGTAGCATTGATAAGGATGATCACCTTACTAAAGATCCACCTCGATGATACACAACAAACTTGGCTAAGGGAGGGCTCGGTTGTTTTTGCGGCTTGAACTCGATTCACGGTGAGGTAATTAGTTTAATTAATCATTGTGAATTTGTTAAAGAATTGATGGATTACTTAGATTTTACGTATTCAGTAAAGGGAATATCTCTGTATTTATGATGTTTGTAAGGCATTCTACCGTCTTGAGAAAGAGAATAAGTCTCTCACGGCTTATTTTATGGATTTTAAGCGGGTATATGAGGAACTTAATGTATTGTTGCCTTTTAGTTACGATGTGAAAGTTCGCGAGCCCAACGGGAGCAACTGTTATGAGTTTTCTTGAGGCCTTCCTTGAGTATGAGGCGCTAAATCTCGATTCTTTCGATTGAGATTTCCTCTTTGCATGAAACATTCACACGGGTCCTTCGTGCAGAGTACCCAATCTTCACACTGCGGTAGTGCTCTTATTAGCCGTAATCCAAATGGACAACAGGGTAATAGAAGAGGAAGTAGAGGAGGAATTACAGAAAGTAATCAGCGTAATGGAGAGGCTAGTTCTAATCGGGACTCAAGAGGAGTCATTTGTTATTATTGTCATGAGCACAGCCATACAAAATATAATTGTCAAGACGACAGAGGAAAAATCAGCGATCACATAAGGCAAATATGGCGTGAGGATTCTACGGTATCTTCCTCTGAGAAAAGCTGTTTTGGTATCTGCGGAAGATTTTGCACGATTTTCCCGATGTCAGGCATCTCTAAAGCCTACGGTTCCCTATCAACTGCGATCATGAGTCGAGTAAATCCACTACATGCCTTGTGTCTTCCTCATCCAAATGGGTTATTGATTACGGTGCAACAGATCACATGAGTAATTCTAGTCTTCTATCCGCTTTTGGTCTAATCCACTTCCTCTCATTACTTTATGCCGATGGTTCTACTTCTTGTGTCATGGGTTAGGCTGCGAATCCGACCGTCAATTTCTTTGTCATCTGTTTTGTGTCTACCAAATTTCTCTTTTAATCTACTTTGTTAGTAAACTTACTCGTACCTTAAATTGTTCTATTTCCTTTTTTACGATCGGTGTTTGTTTGAGGATCTTACGACGGCAGATTATTGGTAGAGGGCGTGAGTCGGTGGTCTCTACATTACGGAAAATCATGTACCGCGGTCGCTTGTTTGCTCGATCTGTAACACCTCTTGAAGCTCATTGTAGATTGGGTCATCCTTCTTTTCTACCATGAAGAAGTTGTGTCCTCGATTTGATCTTTATCGATCTTAGAATGTGAGTCATGTCGGTTGCAAAACATCATCGTTTGCCTTACGTGTCTAGAGTCAATAAGCGGGCTTCATCCCCTTTTGAGTTAGTTCATTCGATGTTTGGGGTCCTTGTTCATTACTTCTAAAGCTGGATTTCGTTATTTTGTTACTTTTGTTGATGATTACTCGTGTTACTTGGTTATATTTAATGAAAAATCGTTACGAGTTGTTTTCTATCTTTTGTGCCTTTTGTAATGAAATCAAAACTCAATTTAATATTTAAATGCGCATATTAAGAAGTGACAATGCTAAAGAATATTTTTCAGACAATTTCGATCTTACATGACACAAAATGGCATTCTTCATCGTCTTCTGTGGATACCCCATCCCAAAATGGCGTGGCGAAAGAAAAATCGGCATCTTCTTGAGGTAACTCGTGCTCTTCTTTTTAGATGAAAGTACCTAAACACTTTTGGCGGATCACGGTTTCTCGGCATGTTTTTGATCAATCGTATGCCGTCTTACGTCCTTAATGGGGATATTCCTTATACCGCTTTGTTCCTACAAAATCTTTGTTTCTGTTGAACCTCGTATTTTTGGTTGTACTTGTTTTGTACGTGATGTTCGTCATGAGTTACTAAATTGGATCCAAAGTCTCTCAAATGTGTCTTCCTTGGGTACTCCGGATTCAAAAAGGGTACATTGTTTCTCTCCTACTCTTAATCGTTATCTTGTTTACTGCAGATGTCACATTTTTGAGTCCACTTCATTTTTTCTCAATCATCCGTGTATGAGAGTCGGGGAGGAGGATGATATCTTAATATATCTTGCCCAATCAATGTCTAGTCCTCTCTCACGGCTGTTTCTTACGTCTCTAGACCTACTCGGCCTCCGTTGTTCATGTTTATTCCGGGAGATTGGAGATTCGACTCGGATCCTCCACGGCTACTTCGTTGGGAGATCCTGTACCTCATCGATCATGATTACGATCTAGATTTACCCATTGCTCTTCGTAAGGTAAGCGTTCATGTACTTACCCTATCTCTTCTTTTGTTTCTTATAATCAATTGTCTTCTTGTTCTCGGTGTTTTGTTACTTCTTTAGACTCTGTTCCTATCCCTAATCATTGGTGAGGCCTTTGTCTCATCTGGTGGTGTCTTGCTATGAAAGAAGAAATGGAGGCTTTAGATGCTAATGGTACATGGGAGCTGTTGCCTTTGCCCTTGGTAAGAAAGCAATTGGTTGCAAATGGGTATTCTGATGAGGTAAATCACGATGGTTCTGTGGCTAGATTAAAAGCACGCCTTGTAGCAAAAGGATATGCTCAGACATATGGGGTTGATTACTCTGACACTTTTTCTCCTGTAGCTAAACTTACTTCTGTTCGCTTATTTATCTCTTTAGCAGCTACATATGATTGGCCCCTGCACCAATTGAATATCAAGAATGCTTTCCTTCATGGTGATCTTCGGGAGGAGGTGTATATGGAGCAACCACAGGTTTGTTGCTCGGGAGTTGGGTAAAGTTTGTAGGCTTCGGAAGTCTCTTTATGGCTTGAAACAAAGTCCTAGGGCCTGGTTTGGGAGATTCAGTGAAACAGTACAGGAATTTGGTATGCAAAAGAGTAAGTGTGATCACTCAGTATTTTATAAGCAATCTGAGGCTGGTCTAATTCTCTGGTAGTCTATGTGGATGACATTATCATCACCGGGAGTGACTCTGCAGGTATTTCATCTCTTAAAACCTTCCTCCAAACCAGTTTGGACCAAAGACTTGGGATTATTAAAGTATTTTTGGGTATTGAAGTTATGAGAAGTAAGAAGGGTATTTTCTTGTCTCAAAGAAAATATGTCATCGATCTATTGACAGAGACAGAAAATTAGGTGCTAAGCCTTGTAGTGCACCAATGACTCCAAATTTACAAGCGTTAGCGAGGATAGTGAGTTGTTTGAAGATCCAGAGAGATACGGGAGATTGGTAGGAAAATTGAACTACCTTCTTGTCACTCGTCCCGACATTGCTTATGCCGTTAGTGTGGTAAGTCGGTTTATGTCTTCCCAACCGTTGCTCATTGGGAAGCCTTGGGACAAATCTTGTGCTATCTGAAGGAGCTCGGGAAGAGGTTTGTTATATGGTAATCATGGGCATTTGAATGTTGAATGTTTTTGAGATGCCGAGGCTGGATCTAAGGTTGATAGGAGGTCAACTCTGGATATTGCGTTTTGTTGGAGGAAATTTGGTGTCTTGGAAAAGCAAGAAGCGAGTGTAGTTTCTCGATCTAGTGCTGAATCGAATCTGAGCCATGGCACAATCAGTATGTGAGGTAATGTGGATATTTCAATTACTAGATGAGACAGGTTTTAAGATCCCCCTGCCTGCGAAATTGTGGTGTGATAATCAAGCTGCTCTCCATATTGCTTCTAATCCGGTATTTCATGAGCGGACCAAACATATTGAGATTGATTGTCACTTTGTTCGTGAAAAGATTCAACAACAGATCATCTCAACAGGACATATCAAAACTGGAGAGCAGTTAGGAGATATTTTCACAAAAGCTCTGAATGGAGCTAGGATTGACTACATTTGTAACAAGTTGGGCATGATTAACATCTATGCTCCAACTTGAGGGGGAGTGTTATGGAAAGTCAATCATTATATTATTTCTGTGTATATTCTGTATTCTGTATTCCTATTTAGGATTTCTTATTTAGGATTTCTTCCTAATTAGTATAACACAATTATAGGAATCAATTGTATATAAATACCCATGTACAGATTAATTGAAATCAATGAGAATCATCTCTTTCTACATCTCTTTCTACATCTTGCAACACACGGTTGTCTTCCTTCACGGTGGACATCTCTTTGGCATGAGCAATCTTCAAGGCTTCGTTTTCACTCACCAACTTGTCTCGGGTTTCCTTGAGTGCAGCTTGGACTTTACCTCGGGTCTCCTCTAACCCCTCACCAAGTTCACTTACTCGGCTCTCCAGCTCCTCAAATCTGTCATCCCCGCGGATCAAGTGGTCTTCTATCCTGTCCACTATCGCCTCCTCACGGCTCAAGTGATCTTCTACCTTGTCCAGCCTCATTTCAATGCTCCCTAACTCCTCTCTCATCCTAGAAGAGCTCATAAACTTGGGCAGCACCTTACTCTTCTCACCAGCTGACTGTCCCACCAATGAAGAACTACCTTGCACAACTTGCACCTTGCTACTGTCTTCTTGCATCTTGTTGCTTGTTTCAGCCATAATTACCGAACACTCCTCAAACTAGGGCTCTGATACCAACTGTCACGGGGGTATATTTTTCGCATCCAAAAACCTCCCAAACCCGTGCGGCACTTGTTCCTCCAACAAGTCAGCCTCCTCAAAAGTCCCACGGATCTCTCGGCTACCAATCTTACACCAAGATACACGGCAACCAATCCACAGACAACAATGTCCAAGCCAAGGAACCTCACGGTAACAATTCTTGCACAAGCCACCCAAAGAACCTCGCGGCTATAAAGTCCACACCCACAATGGAATTACAATGGCCAACCGTTACCCCAGCAACCAAGCAACCAATCTCACACACAAGTCACAAGGATGTCCACGGCAATGACCCAATATAAACCTCCCCAAGGTTCACGGCAACTTGCAAGAATCCCCAAATACCAAGTGTTCCAAGGAAGCTTACGGCCACTAAGTCACCAAAGATCACAATGAACCTCACGTTCACAAAGTTGGCAATCCCAACAACCCAAGTGTCCCACGGCAACAAGGTTACACCCCAAACACAATAATAGCCGAAACACTCAACAACAAGCAACAATGGTGCTAACGGCAACACTTTCAACTAACAAGGGTCTCAATGGCCGAAACTCAACACCAACCCAAGCAAGAGTCATACGGCAACCAAGTTTACACCAAACTTATCAATGGCCGAATCCACAATCACAAGCAACAACAATGATACTCACGGCAACCACAAACTACCACAAGTAACCTCACGCAAGCAACACTCAATCAACTCAAGCAAGAAGTTACAATAAACCAAAAGTAACTAACCTCATGGCAATGACACACAAGGCAGCAAGCAATCCCAATAGTGCACATCAACAAGTAAGCCACACCTCAATACCATGCGCTTCAAGCAACCAATAATGGAATCCTACGCAAGGCAACCAAGGTCACACGGCAACAAGTCCCACAATGCGCATGACCAAGCCACAAAGACAACCATTCAACAACCCATACGCAAGGCATACACAAACCATACAAACCATGCGCATCAACATGCCAAAGAAAGGTAGAAGAGCAAGAGTAACCAAAGTAGAAACTACTTCTCTTATTCCTTTACAAATAACTATACATTTGCCAAAGGAAAACAAAGAACTCTCAAAGCTCTCAAAGTGTGCTCCCGCTCACTCAATCTCACGCACTCTCTATCTCTACACAAATGAGGGAACAAACCCCTTATATTTACATGCCGGCTGCCCACTCATGATGGCCATTGTGTGGCCCAATTTAAAACACTATAAATTGTACACATAAAATAATATGGGAAGGACAACAAGGGCTGGCTGCGTTTGACACCTCAAACAGCCGTGGCATTTCAAATGGCCAAAGGAGGGAAACTTTGGCGCCTCACCATTGGCCCCCAAGTGGGCTGGCCACTCCTTGCGCCCCACATGGGCTGTTGGCCATTCACGCTGCATGTTGGGCTTCCAACTCACGCTGCATGGATTCAAGATGGCCATGCACGTAGGCCATCCATCCGCTTGCCTCTTCATGAACAAGCCACCTAGCGCTTCATGCAACCAATCACTTGTCAAGGCCATGTGGGCTGCACCATGTTAATTTCCCCACGTAAATTCTTCATGGCCCATGCATGCTTCACTTACCAATTCACGTTGCATTTTACCATAGTGCGCCACTTACTTGGCTTCACGCTACATGGCATGTTCTCTCACATTGCATGGATTTCATTTTGGTTCCTCACGCCACCTTGCATGTTTCTTGGCTCCATTTAGGCGTGGCACATGGCCATTAATTCCACATGTCCCGTGGATGGTTGACTTGGGCCATCAATTGTGCGCCCCATTATCTTACCCCATGTGCCGCCCATTAGTGGCTCACCATGCACAAACATATTAGGCTTCACGTGGAACTCCACTACCACAATTACCATGCATGTTCCTCACGTAAGCCATGCCCATGCAACATGCACATGCATGTGATTTCCCACTCACACTTCACATGCTATCCACTAATGCACCTCATGCCATTTAGTGCGCCACTCCAATTGCCCATGCAATTCACGTAGCTTTCCCATGCATCATGACAATTCTCATGTGGACCATGCCATGCAAGCTCACGTCCATTTAAAGGAACCCCATGCACAAGTCTCACGTGAAATTCCCCCATGCAAAATACCATGCAGCTCATGTCCCAACTTCCCACAATAATTCGGCCATGCACACAATTCCGGCTTCACTCGGTCGGCTTCACTCGGGCAGCTTCCAGCACAAAATTCATTGGACTTCTCGGGGCAACAAAAATGGGGTGACACACGCGTCGGTGCATGAGATAATGGCGAATGACGAAATTGGTGTGTGCGGTCACACGCTTCAAAATCCGGTCACGGGACTTTGTGGGTAGGGTTGCCGGTGGTCTATCATCCTTCCTAGGTGGGCGGTGAGATCCAATGTTACCTTAACTAGGTAACCTCACACCAAAGAGGCTTTGAAGAAAAGGGGACAGAAAACCTTTCTCTAATCTGGAACTAATAGCCCATTGCTCTGATACCATGTATGTTAAGGAATTTTTTATTAATTTTAATTGAGCATATACATAGGTATTTATATACAAAATTGTCCTACACTAATTAGGAATTCTACATATTAGGAATTCTACACTAATTAGGAAACATATATTAATAGGAATTCTTATAAGATGAGGTAACCTCGCTATATAGGGCTCTATCAGGATGATATTCATAACATGAAAGATAGAGAAGGCAGAGAAAGAAAGGGAAATATGAGGAAAGAAAGTCCAATTTTAATATATTAATTTTAAACATTATAATTCATTATAGGACTTAATTGTAGCAGGTGGTCTGTAATTACAATATGTTTTTGCTGATTGTAGTTCCTTTCTTCATTTTTGAGGACAAGAATGATTTTAAGGAGGTGGGGAATGTTATGATTAAGCAGTTAGTAAATGATATAAATAGTCATTTGCATTGTAATTGATAGGCATTCATCAAATCAATAATACAACAATTATTCTCTCTAATTCTCCTCTCTCTCTCTCTCTTCTTCTAATTCTAGTGTTATGGTGTTCTGAGATTCTGCTATGTAACATGCTCCTTTGATATATCTAAGAATGCGAATACTGCATTCCAGTGACAATCACTTGGAGCCTGAATAAACTGACTAAACATGCTTACAGTAAAGGAAATGTTTGGTCTTGTGATTGGAAGATAGTTGAACTTACGCACCAACCAATTGTGATTGTATGATAGTTTTAATCAAGGGGAGATATGGAAGGGAGACAAGAGAATGCAATGAAAAAATTCAGATTTTTTTAAAAGTTTCTTAATTACTAATAATTCTTTTCAAGGTCTAACATTCAAATATATCACATCATATGATTACTTGAAAAGATTTTTTAATAAAATATTTGCCATTTTAGTAATTTGAGAGTTTGAATACACGCTTTTTCAAACCTGGCTACAACACTAATTAGAAATGAAAGTTGATAAAATTAAAAGATTGGTCATAATTGCATATTTGAGCAAAAATTTGGAATTTTTTTGTTCATTAACCCTATTTTCTAAAAATGTATGCTATTTGGTATTTCTTTACTTTTTGTTATAAAAAATGTAATGAAGTCAGTATTAGAGTTTTATTTGTATGTAGTCTGTCCTTGCATAAAAATGTAAATATGGTTATTAATTCAAGTATCATACATAATATATTAATGATGGACCATTGACATCAGTTATAAAAAGTGTGATATTTTAACCTATTTAGTTAAAATAGAATGCAAGAATATACTCAGTAATTTGAGCTCGGATAATTTAGTCCTGTTATAACAAAAAATAAAAATAAAAATAAAAATAAAAATAAAATCCCCAACAACTACTAGCTAATGGAAGAAAAAGCTGGTTTTGACCCGTATAAAACTAATAGCTGTTACCAAAGATGTTTTGGTTCTGCAGTTGTTGGTTTGGGCATGAACAGGTAGCCTTTGCTCTCAATTACTGAACAAGCATTCCCTTGAACATGCAGTTTACTAGTACAGAAGTTTTACTTGTGATTTTATTTTTATTTAGCTTTTATAATAATTTTTAGTTATCTGTTTTATAGCACCTGTTCTTTTACGTATTGAAATTTTACTTTGTGGTGGATGCAGTCAATAGGTCAAGTGGTTTCTGTAGACATGAAGCAGATCACGCTTGTTAAAACATTATTAGTTGCTCGTGACACATTGCTTGAAGGGCTACAAAAACTTAGCAAAGCCATTGACCAAGCTATTGATTTAACTGATTTTTCCAAAATGAATGATGAGGGGATGTTTGATTGCATCTTGCGACCAAATCTGAGCACTGCTGATGGTGAAGTTTCAGGACAAGGCAAGCCACAAAATGTTCTTGAGGTCCTTTCTTTGTTTTGTATAACAGATAATTCTTTATTTTATTTTATATTTTATTTTAATTTTTTTTATTAGTTACTGACTTTATGCTCTTTTCTTGAAACAGAAGTCAAGCAGCATTGCAGATTGTCGAAATGATGTGTTGCCCTGCACTTTATCAGAGGATACTGTTGTTAACATTTTCCATTCCCTGGGTGCTCAATTATCGTACTTATGGAACACTTTTCTGCAGTTTCACAGGTTTGCCTTAAACTAAATTGTCACAATGAACTGAGCTTTGCTGTATTTCCTTTTAACAAGTTGAAAAGCGTAAGTTGTAGCTTTGCCTCTTTGTTTAGATGCATCAAAGTTGAACACCATTAAAATGTAAACCGGGCATTAACTTCTTCACACTTTTCTGCAGTTTCACAGGTTTGCCTTTAAATAAATGTGAATATTCGATCAAACTTCAAATTTCATAAAACTAAAAATAATGATAACTAATAGTACTAATATATTAAAACTTAAATAGTCTTTTAACGTTTTAAAATTAAAGTCGAGCAATTATAAAATAACTACTCTTCAATCTTCATAAAGAGTAGCATCATAATCTTCATCCTCTTGATACTTGTCTTCTAAATCAATATCTTCATCATCTTTCTAATCTTGAAGAACTAAAGGAATATTATTTAGTTTTCAAGTTAGTGGATGATGTTTTCCCTTCCTTTTGGATAGATCTTCAAATAGGTATAGATGCAAAATTTTTTCTTTTGAAAAATATAATAAGAGAGTGGTAGTGTTGAAAATGGAAATATTTGACGTTTGTGATATTGGATGTGGTGGTTTGATGAGATTTTGGCAACTAGTTATCACCAACGATACTAATTTTAAAAAGTTGCCAGTACGTCAATATCGGATTCTGGTAGATCGACAAATTTCGAGTTGAGTGGTAGTGCTTTTTGTTAATGAAAGTGCTTGCTGAAAGTGAAAATTGTTATAGAAGTCGATCGTTGTAGGATATACTTATTAAGAAAGAATTCCTAACAAATGTAGAATTCCTAACCAATGTATGTGTGTGTGTGTGTGCGCGTGTGTATACATCAATGAAACAACTTTTCTCAAATGGTATCAGAGCAAAAAGTGAAAGATCGAAATAATTAGTTTGAGATTACATTTTTGCTTTGTACTTGGCCCTTTTGGCTTGTGACCTTGTTTCTCTACCTTACAACCCTATTCTCTAAGTCATCCATATAGGGTGTCTTGTTTGCATCACCGCCCTTCTTGTTAGAGATCTTAGCCATTGATCGGCATTTAGTTAAGTTCTGGTGACCGGACGTGTAGCGTGTGGCTCTCACGCGCCGTCCATTGTTATGCGCCCTTGGTCCATACGCAGGCGCATGTGGTGTTCTTCGGCAATTTTTGGCGGTTGGATCTCTCCCGTCATTGCCTCAACTTGGAGGTTTCAACCTCGTAGGCTGTGTTGGGTTTTGGGACTTCTTTCATGGTGGTGCTTCAGAACTTGGCTACTGTGTGCTTTCAGATTACTGTTTCAGAGGGTATTTGCTACTTCCAGTACTTGGAGGTAGTCTCTTGAATATTTAGGGTTGCAGTCTGTGGATATTTAAAGGACAATAGCTGAGGGTGAGGCCAAGTTTATGATTCCTGATGAAGTTCCAGTGATGACTAAAATCATTGAACACAAGCTCAACGACTTGAATTACCTGGAATGGAGCAAGATAGTTCGGATTTATTCGCAGAACATTGATAAGGATGATCATTTCACAAATGATCCATCGAATGATGATACTAGGAAAGCAAGGCTAAGGGAAGATGCTCGTTTATTCTTACGGCTTCAGAATTTAATTCATAGTGAGGTAATTAGTCTTATTAATCACATTAAGGAATTAATGAATTATTTAGAATTTTTGTATTATAGCAAGGCAATATTTCTCGCATATATGATATTTGCAAGGTATTTTATCGACCTGAGAAACAGGATAGGACTCTTACAACATATTTTTGGAATTTAAACGTATTTTTGCAGAGCTTAATGTTCTGTTACCATTCAGTCCTGATGTAAAGGTGCAATAAGCTCAACGTGAGCAAGTGGTTATCATAAGTTTTTTTCTGGTTTACTCTCATAATACGAGATTGCTGAATCTCAGATTCTCTCTAGTTTAGAGATTTTGTCTTTGCATGATACCTTCACACGTGTTTTTCGTATAGGGGGTACTCAATTTTCACAATCTACTAATGGTGCTCTTTTTAGTTGAAATGTGAGTGGACAATAGGGAAATAGAGGATGATATAGAGGAGGGGTTACTAACAATAGAAATAATCAACGTAATGGAGAGGTTAGTTCTAGTAAGGACATAGGAGTCGTCATTTGTTATTATTGCCATGAGCCTGGACACACAAAATGTTATTATTTGAGACTTTAGAGGAAAAATCAGCGATATTAGGTGGTGTAGAAAGAGATGATTCTCATATATTTCAATTAATCTGTACATGGGTATTTATATACAATTGATACCTATAATTGTGTTATACTAATTAGGAAGAAATCCTAAATAGGAAATCCTAAATAGGAATACAGAATACAGAATATACACAGAAATAATATAATGATTGACTTTCCATAACACTCCCCCTCAAGTTGGAGCATAGATGTTAATCATGCCCAACTTGTTACAAATGTAGTCAATCCTAGCTCCATTCAGAGCTTTTGTGAAAATATCTCTAAGCGCTCTCGGTTTTGATGTCTGTTGAGATGATCATTGTTGAATCTTTTCACGAACAAAGTGACAATCAATCTCAATATGTTTGGTCCGCTCATGAAATACCGGATTAGAAGCAATATGGAGAGCGACTTGATTATCACACCACAATTTCGCGAGGGTCTTAAAACTGTCTCATCTAGTAATTGAAATATCCACATTACCTCACATACGATTGTGCCATGGCTCTGTATTCGGATTCAGCACTAGATCGAAACTACACTCGCTTCTTGCTTTTCCAAGACACCAAATTTCCTCCAACAAAAACGCAATATCCGATGGTTGACCTCCTATCAACCTTAGATCCAGCCAGATCGGCATCGAAAAACATTCAACATTTAAATGCCCATGATTACCATATAACAAACCTCTTCTGGAGCTCCTTCAAATAGCACAAGATTTGTCCCAAGGCTTCCCAATGAGCAACGGTTGGGAAGACATAAAGCGACTTACCACACTAACGGCATAAGCAATGTCGGGGCGAGTGACGATAAGGTAATTCAATTTTCCTACCAATCTCCTGTATCTCTGGATCTTCAAACAACTCACTATCCCACTACTTGATTGTAAATTTGGAGTCATTGGTGCACTACAAGGCTTAGCACCTAATTTTCTGTCTCTGTCAATAGATCAAGGACATATTTTCTTTGAGACAAGAAAATACCCTTCTTACTTCTCATAACTTCAATACCCAAAAATACTTAATAATCCCAAGTCTTTGGTGCAGCTGGGTTTGGAGGAAGGTTTTAAGAGATGAAATACTGCAGAGTCACTCCCGGTGATGATAATGTCATCCACATAGACTAGCGGGAGAATTAGACCCGACCTCAGTTGCTTATAAAATCTTGAGTGATCACACTTACTCTTTTGCATACCAAATTCTGTCTTGCTTCACTGAATCTCCCAAACCAGGCCCTAAGACTTTGTTTCAAGCCATAAAGAGACTTAAAGCCTACAAACTTTACCCAACTCCCCGAGCAACAAACCGGTGGTTGCTCCATATACACCTCCTCTGAAGATCACCATGAAGGAAGGCATTCTTGATATCCAATTGGTGCGAGGGCCAATCATATGTAGTTGCTAAAGAGATAAACAAGCGAGCAGTAAGTTTAGCTACGGGAGAAAAAGTGTCGAGTAATCAACCCCACATGCGAGCATATCCTTTTGCTACAAGGCGTGCTTTTAATCTAGCCACAGAACCATCGAGATTTACCTTTCTTGTAAATACCCATTTGCAACCAATAGCTTTCTTACCGGTGGGCAAAACCAGTTCCCATGTACCATTAGCATCTAAAGCCTCCATTTCCTCTTTCATAGCGACACACCGGCGAGGATGAGACAATTGCCTCACCATGATATTAGGGATGGGAATAGAGTCTAAAGAAGTAACAAAACACCGAAAACAAGAAGACAATTGATTATAAGAAACAAAAGAAGAGATAGGGTAAGTACATGAACGTTTACCTTTACGAAGAGCAATGGGTAAGTCTAGATCAGAATCATGATCAGTATGAAGTCTGAGGATCTCCCAGAAGTAGGCGGTGGAGGATGCAGTCGGGAATCTCTAATCTCCTGGAATAAACATGAACAACGGGAGGCCGAGTAGGTCTAGAGACGGAAGAAATAGGCTGTGAGAGAGGACTAGACATTGGTTGGACAGTATATATTAAGATATCATCTTCCTCCCCCTGACTCTCATACACAGATGATTGAGAAAAAAATGGAGTGGACTCAAAAAATGTGACATCTGCAGAAACAAGATAACGATTAAGAGTAGGAGAGAAACAACGGTACCCTTTTTGGATCCGGGAGTACCCAAGGAAGACACATTTGAGAGACTTTGGATCCAATTTAGTAACCTGCGGACGAACATCACGTACAAAACAAGTACAACAAAAAATACGGGGTTCAACGGGAAACAAAGATTTTGTAGGGAACAAAGCAGTATAAGGAATATCCCCATTAAGAACAGAAGGCATACGATTGATCAAAAAACATGCCGTAGAAACTGCATCCGCCCAAAAGTGTTTAGGAACTTTCATCTGAAAAAGAAGAGCACGAGTTACCTCAAGAAGATGCCGATTTTTTCTTTCGGCCACGCCATTTTGGGATGGGGTATCCACACAGGAAGACTGATGAAGAATGCCATTTTGTGTCATATAAGACTGAAAT
This sequence comes from Hevea brasiliensis, assembly GCF_030052815.1. Classification (NCBI taxonomy): domain Eukaryota; kingdom Viridiplantae; phylum Streptophyta; class Magnoliopsida; order Malpighiales; family Euphorbiaceae; genus Hevea; species Hevea brasiliensis. Next base: position 81,544,255 of record NC_079496.1, read on the forward strand.
TGTGCTGAAAAATATTCTTTAGCATTGTCACTTCTTAATATGCGCACAGAAATATTAAATTGAGTTTTGATTTCATTACAAAAGGCACAAAAGATAGAAAACAACTCAGAACGATTCTTCATTAAATATAACCAGGTAACACGAGTAATCATCAACAAAAGTAACAAAATAACGAAATCCAGTTTTAGAAGTAACAGAACAAGGACCCCAAACATCAGAATGAACTAACTCAAAAGGGGATGAAGCCCGTTTATTGACTCTAGACACAGAAGGCAAACGATGATGTTTTGCAAACTGACACGACTCACATTCTAGTATTGATAAAGTCAAGGCGAGGACACAACTTCTTCTTGGTATACAAAGAAGGATGTCCCAATCTAGAATGAGCTTCAAGAGGTGTTAAGGTACTGGAGCAAACAAGTGATCGCGGTACATGATTTTCCAGAATGTAGAGACCACGTGACTCACGTCCTCTACCAATAAAGCGCCGTCGTAAGATCACGAAACAAACACGATCGAGAAAAAAGAAATAGAACAATTTAAGGTACGAGTAAGTTTACTAACGAAAGTAGATTAAAAGAGAAATTTGGTAGACACAAAGCAGATGACAAAGAAATTGTGAAGTCGGATTCGCGATTCAGAACCCATGACACAAGAAGTAGAACCATCGGCTAAAGTGATAGAGGAAGTGGGATTAGGTGAAAAGTAGATAGAAGACTAGAATTACTGTCATGTGATGCATTGCACCGAATCAATAACCCATTTGGATGAGGAAGACACAAGGCATGTAGTGGATTTACGACTCGTGATCGCGATGATAGAGAACCGATAGGCTTTAGAGATGCACGATCTTGGGAAAAGCGTGCAAAATCCTCTGCGGATACCAAAGCAGTTTTCTCGGAGGAAGATCTTGTAGAATCCTTTCTTTGTCATATTTGCCATCTGTGATCGCTGATTTTCCTCTGAAGTTGCGGACAATTATATTTTGTATGGCTGTGCTCATGACAATAATAACAAATGACTCCTCTTGAGTCTGATTAGAACTAGCTTCTCCATTACGCTGATTATTTACATTTGCTGTAATTCCTCCTCTACTTCCTCTTCTATTACCTGTTGTCCATTTGGATTACGGCTAATAAGAGCACTCTTGTGTTGTGAAGATTGGGTACTCTGCATGCGAAGGACCCGTGTGAATGTTTCATGCAAGAGGAAATCTCGAGCGGAAAGAATCGAGATTTAGCGATCTCATATTACGAAGGAAGGCACAAGAAAACTCATATGACCAGTTGCTCCGTTGGGCTCTTTGAACTTTCACATCGAACTAAAAGGCAACAATACATTAAGTTCCTCATATACCCGTTTAAAATCCATAAAATAAGTTGAGAGACTTATTCTCTTTCTCAGTACGGTAGAATGCCTTACAAACATCATAAATACGGGAGATATTCCCTTTACCAGAATACAGAAAATCTAAGTAATCCATCAATTCCTTAACAAATTCACAGTGATTAATTAAACTAATTACCTCCTTTGTGAATCGAGTTCAAGCTGCAAAAACAACCGAGCATCCTCCCTTAGCCAAGTTTGTTGTGTATCATCGATGGTGGATCTTTAGTAAGGTGATCATCCTTATCAATGCTACGCAAATAGACCCTAACAGTCTTACTCCACTCCAGATAATTCGAACCATTAAGTTTGTGTTCCGTGATCTTAGTCATCATCGGAATCACATCAGAAATAACATTCTTATTGTTTGCCATTTGTTGAGACAAAGAAAACTAACCGAAACGCTAATCCAAAGTCTTGTGACAACAAAATAATCCAAAATCACAAATCAAGCAAATACGAAATAGGATCCGAGAGCCAAACCTCGAAGTCCTTTAATGGTGTCTTGGATCGAACAACGACATGCAGTGGTGGAATGAGGGGATTGAGGCGACGCTGGCAATGTTGATCGGAGACGAAACGGCCGGTCGGCGGCCAAGGTCTCTCCTGAGCTAGGTGGTGAGAACAAATAATCACCCTAGATAGATGACCTGCTCTGATACCATGTAGAAAGAGATGATTCTCATATATTTCAATTAATCTGTGCATGGGTATTTATATACAATTGATTCCTATAATTGTGTTATACTAATTAGGAAGAAATCCTAAATAAGAAATCCTAAATAGGAATACAGAATACAGAATATACACAGAAATAATATAATGATTGACTTTCCATAACAGGTGGCAATATGGCAGCAGAAGATTCTGCAGTGTCTTCCCCCTTTGAGAAAATTTTCTCAGTCTTTGCAGAAGAATTTGCATAGTTCTCTCAGTATTAGGCATCTCTAAAGTCTACCAATTCCTCAATCACTGTTATCGTTGAGTTAGGTAAGCCCACTACATGCCTTCTGTCCTCATCCAAATGGGTCATTGATTTTGGTGCTATAGATCATATGACAAGTAATTCTAACTTTTATCTTATTTCTAGTCTTTCACTTTCCCTTCCATATTTACTTTAGCTGATGTATTAATTCTTTTGTCATGGGTTTTGGAACTGCGAATCCAACATTGTCCTTATCTTTGTCATCTGTATTATGTATACCTAATTTCTCCTTTAATTTACTTTTTGTTAGTAAACTCACTTGAAATTTAAATTGTTCTATTTCTTTTTTCCCTGATCATTGTTTGTTTTAGGATTTTATGATGAAGAATATTATTGGTAAAGGGCATGAGTTGTGTGGTCTCTACATCCTTGATAGACGTGACCCGCGATCTCTTGTTTGCTCCAGTACCTTAACTCCTCTTGAAGTTCTTGTAGATTGGGCCATCCTTCCTTGTCTATCCTGAAGAAATTATATCCTTAGTTTCAATCTTTGTCAGTATTAGATGTGAGGCATGTCAGCTTGCTAAGTATCATCATTTACCTTTTGTGTCTAGAGTCAATAAACGAGCTTTATCCCATTTTGAGTTAGTTCATTTTAATGTTTGAGGTCCCTATTCTATTACTTTTAAACCTAGATTTAGATATTTTGTTACTTTTGTGGATGATTACTTCCGTGTTACATGGTTATATTTAATGAAGAATCGGTATGAGTTATTTTCTATTAAAGCCTTTTGTATTGAAATTAAAATTCAGTTTAATACTTCTGTACACATGTTAGGAAGTGATAATGCTAAAAAATATTTTTCTGAGTACTTTTAGACCTATATGATTCAAAATGATTGACGCAGAATATAGTCCTAAAGATTCCTAAAGATTTTAGGAGTATTTATTTTAGGAAAAATATAGAAAATAAGAATTTTTGTTTAATACGAATTTTAATTTTTATGATTGTGTATCCTAGATAGATTAGGCTCCTAATTAAATTGGGATTCTTCAATTCCTAATTATGATTGAATTAGGGTTCTCTAATCCTAATAAGATTAAGATTCCTAATCCTATAAATAAGACCTAGGTTTTTTATTGTTGGCAGTTTTTGTTATGACAATTTCTATAAGTTTAATAATATTTTAAGAATTAGTTCTCTTTTCTTCAAGGATTGGTCATTGATTTTTCTTTGTCTTTGGTTTTTTCCCTTTGTTCTACGTCAATTTTGGTATCAGAGCCAGGTTCAATCCAAATTTCTTTAGTTTTCGCAAACTTTCAAATTAGTGTTCTTGCCTTCTAAAACCCTGAACTTTCTTCATTAAATTTTTGCCTTTTAGTTTACTGTTTATTCAAAAAAAAAAAAAATCGTGAAATATAGAAACCCATAAGCTACCGCCACCTTTTCTCCTATCCACCATCTTCCAGCCTCCCAATAGTTGCGTTGCCACCGCCAAAAGACTTGGCAGCCAGTGGCGAGTCCAAAGGTCTCCCTCCGGTCACCGAACGTTCACTGGAACTCTAGATTCGATCGAGTCAAGTGATGACCCGAAACACGACTAGTGAGTTTTCTGGCATCAGTGCTTCCCCGGTTGCTCACCGACCACCAATCTACCCCTTGGCGTTGATGAAACTTGCATTAGACTCCTCAGTTGTAAGATCCGACCAGGTCGGGTCATTAGATCCATCGGATAAGAGGTGAGCTCACACAGCTTTAGTGAGCCGTGTTACACCTGATTTGCTCCTACTCCTGCCACATTAGCTTGACATGTCATCGCCACGTCAACAACTGAGCGCCACATCATCACTGCCACGTCAGCCAACCACAGCCACATCATCCTGCCACCTCATTGTCACATCATCAATTGAGTGCCACATCATGTCGCCACATCATCGACATGTCAGCCAACCATTGCCACATCATCCTGCCACCTCATCAACATGTCATCCACTGATTTTGACATTCTGAGTTCGATTTTGGTATTCGTTTTGGCAGAAAACGACTCCAAGGGGCTAAATTTTGTGTTTTCGGTGAGGTACGCTTTTCTACTTGAAACTTGATTATTATTCATAAATTGGATAGTTTTGTAAGGTATTTTAGATCCAAAAATTTGCTTCATAATTTGGCTTACCCATTAAACATTAGCCTTACATAGTTTCTTCCCTTGAATTTGTCTTTTTACTTATATTCAATCCAATCACCCATAACCTTGACATAAATCATTAAAATTGAATTTAGTATTCCTATTGGTGTGTGCTTGCATTAAGTTTGTTATTTGCATTAATTATAATAATTTTAGTCCGCTTAGCATCCATTATGACTAAAGATAAGCACCATGCTTCTACCTCATACCCACCCCCTAATTCCACATTTCATGATTAACTTGAATTTGTTGAATAAAAGAGACAAGTGGAACAAATTGTTGAACATCTAAAAGCTATGGACAAACCAACTATAATGGAAGAAGGGTCTGTTCAAGCTACACGTAGGGCCACCGCATTCTGTTGAGTTTGCACCTACTGCAGTTTATACACCAAGCACACAAAATGCATCGCATAGGGGTAGTAATGTAGCAGCAAAACAAGTAAGGTTTAATCCTGTTGGTAATATGCCTTTGCACTTTGAAGAAAGGACACATATTGGTTATGATGAGCATGTTCTTGATGTAACACCAAATATACATTTTAGACAAGATCCTCATTTTGAGCATTATGATCATAATGGTAGGGCCTTTGATAGAAACTATAGGCAATCTAATCCTCATGGTAGACTCTTTGATAGAGACAATAGGCAACCTCCTAGATATGCTAATAATGAAAATGTTGATATCACTAGGAAGGTCAAACTAAATGCTCCTGAATATGATGGAAAATTGGACCCTGATGCTTTCATTGAGTGGTTAGATAGGATAGAGGAGTATTGTGATTTTTATCATGACTGATTTGGAGCGTGTTCGTTTCACGAAAATAAAATTGACTGGAGCTGCTAGAAAATATTGGCAAAGTGTTTAACGCAATATGGAACGCTTGAATTAGCCTCCAATTACTCAATGGGCTATCATGAAAAGTAAGTTGAAGAAGTATGTACCTAGCTATTATAAGGACAATATAGCACATGAGATGATGAATCTTAAGCAATCAACCTCTAGTGTTACTGAATACATGGAAAAATTTGAGGAAATTTTGCTTAGATGTGATTTATATTGTTTTTCAGTTGAGAACCCTTTTCTTGTACTTCATCGGTTTATTAATGGATTGAGACTTGACATTCAAAAGGAACTCAAATTGCATTCTCCTGAAACAATAGAAGAAGCCTATCACAAGGCTTTAGAGATTGAGAGTTATTACCAATTCCTCACCTCTCGTAGGTTTGATTCACAGTCAGTTAGATCATATCAATCTAAATCTTCTCCACAATCCATAGGTCCAAGTTAATATAAAACTGTGTCAAAATCAACTTTCAATCCTAAAGATAGTGTTATGGAAAGTCAATTACTATGTTATGGAAAGTCAATCACTATATTATTTCTCTGTATATTCTGTATTCTGTATTCCTATTTAGGATTTCTTATTTAGGATTTCTTCCTAATTAGTAGAACACAATTATAGGAATCAATTGTATATATATACCCATGTACAGATTAATTGAAATCAATGAGAATCATCTCTTTCTACATGGTATCAGAGCAGGTAATCAATCTAGGGTGACTATTTGTTCTCACTACCCAGCTCAGGAGAGACCTTGGCCGCCGACCGGCCGTTTCAACCCCGATCAACATCGCCGGCGTTGCCTCAACCCTCTCATTCCACCACTGTGTGCTGTTGCCTGATCCAGTATACCATTAAAGGACTTCTGAGGTTTGGCTCTCAGATCCTATTTCGGTATTTGCTTGATTTGTGATTTTGGGTTATTTTGCCGTTATAAGCACTTTGGATTAGCGTTTCAGTTAGTTTTCTTTGTCTCAACAAATGGCAAACAATAAGAATGTTATTTCTGATGTGATTCCGGTGATTGCTAAGATCACGGAACACAAACTTAATGGTTCGAATTACCTGGAGTGGAGTAAGACTGTTAGGGCCTATTTGCATAGCATTGATAAGGATGATTACTTTACTAAAGATTCACCCACTGATGATACACGACAAACTTGGCTAAGGGAGGATGCTTGGTTGTTTTTGCAGCTTCGGAACTCGATTCATAGTGAGGTAATTAGTTTAATTAATCACTGTGAATTTGTTAAGGAATTAATGGATTACTTAGATTTTCTATATTTTGGTAAAGGGAATATCTCCCGTATTTATGATGTTTGTAAGGCATTCTACCGTGCTGAGAAAGAGGATAAGTCTCTCACGGCTTATTTTATGGATTTTAAACTGGTATATGAGGAACTTAATGTATTGTTGCCTTTTAGTTCTGATGTGAAAGTTCAAAGAGCCCAACAGAGCAAGCGGCTATTATGAGTTTTCTTGCAGGCCTTCATTGAGTATGAGGCTGCTAAATTTGATTCTCTCGATTACGAGATTTCCTCTTTGCATGAAACGTTCACACGGGTCCTTCGTACAGAGAGTACTCAATCTTCACAGCCTGCCAGTAGTGCTTTTATTAGCCGTAATTCAAATGGACAACAGGGTAATAGAAGAGGAAGTAGAGGAGGAATTACAGGCAACAGAAGTAATCAGCGTAATGAAGAGGTTAGTTCTAATCAGGACTCAAGAGGAGTCATTTGTTATTATTGCCATGAGTCTGGCCATACAAAATATAATTGTCTGCAACTTCAGAAGAAAAATCAGCGATCACAGATGGCAAATATGGCGTGAAGAGAATTCTCTGATATCTTCCTCTGAGAAAACTATTTTGGTATCTGCTGAGGATTTTGCACAATTTTCCCAGTATCAGGCATCTCTAAAGCCTACCAGTTCCCTTGTCACTGCGATCGCTGAGTCAGGTAAATCCACTACATGCCTTGTGTCTTCTTCATCCAAATGGGTTATTGATTCTGGTGCGACAGATCACATGACAGGTAATTCTAGTCTTCTATATGCTTTTCAGTCTAATCTCACTTCCTCTACTGTTACTTTAGCTGATGGTTCTACTTCTTGTGTCATGGGTTCTGGAACTGCGAACCCAATTTCGTCAATTTCTGTCTTCTGTTTTGTGTCTACCAAAATTCTCTTTTAATCTACTTTCTGTTAGTAAACTTACTCGTGCCTTAAATTATTCTGTTTACTTTTTTCCTGATCAGTGTTTGTTTAAGGATCTTACGACGAAGCAGATTATTGGTAGAGGACGCGAGTCAGGTGGTCTCTATATTCTGAAAAATCATGTATCGCGGTCGCTTGTTTGCTCAAGTACCTTAACACCTCTTGAAGCTCATTGTAGATTGGGTCATCCTTCTTTGTCTACCATGAAGAAGCTGTGTCCTCAATTTCAGTCTTTATCAGTACTAGAATGTGAGTCGTGTCAGTTTGCAAAACATCATCGTTTGCCTTCTGTGTCTAGAGTCAATAAACGGGCTTCATCCCCTTTTGAGTTAGTTCATTCTGATGTTTGGGGTCCTTGTTCTGTTACATCTAAAACTGGATTTCGTTATTTTGTTACTTTTGTTGATGATTACTCTCGTGTTACCTGGTTATATTTAATGAAAAATCGTTCTGAGTTGTTTTCTATCTTTTGTGCCTTTTGTAATGAAATCAAAACTCAATTTAATATTTCTGTGCGCATATTAAGAAGTGACAATGCCAAAGAATACTTTTTAGCACAATTTCAGCCTTATATGACACAAAATGACATTCTTCATCAGTCTTTCTGTGTGGATACTCCATCCCAAAATGGCGTGGCCGAAAGGAAAAATCATCATCTTCTTGAGGTAACTCGTGCTCTTCTTTTTCAGATGAAAGTACTTAAACACTTTTGGGCGGATGCAGTTTCTACGGCATGTTTTTTGATCAATCGTATGCCGTCTTTTGTCCTTAATGGGGATATTCCTTATACTACTTTGTTTCCTACAAAATCTTTGTTCTCTATTGAACCCCGTATTTTTGGTTGTACCTGTTTTGTGCGTGATGTTCGTCCACAGGTTACTAAATTGGATCCAAAATCTCTCAAATGTGTCTTCCTTGGGTACTCCTGGCTCCAAAAAGGGTACCGTTGTTTCTCTCCTACTCTTAATCGTTATCTTGTTTCTGCAGATGTCACATTTTTTGAGTCCACTCCATTTTTTCCTTCATCATCTGTGTATGAGAGTCAGGGGGAGGAGGATGATCTCTTAATATATACTGTCCAACCAATGTCTAGTCCTCTCCCACAGCCTGTTCCTTCTATCTCTAAACCTACTCGACCTCCCGTTGTTCATGTTTATTCCAGGAGATTGGAGATTCCTGACTCAGATCCTCCACCAGCTACTTCGTTGGGAGATCCTGTACCTCATACTGATCATAATTCTGATCTAGACTTACCCATTGCTCTTCGTAAAGGTAAACGTTCATGTACTTATCCTATCTCTTCTTTTGTTCCTTATAATCAATTGTCTTCTTGTTCTCGGTGTTTTGTTACTTCTTTAGACTCTGTTCCTATCCCTAATACTGTTGATGAGACACTGTCTCATCCTGGCTGGTGTGATGCTATGAAAGAGGAAATTGAGCCTTTAGATGCTAATGGTACATGGGAGCTATTGCCTTTGCCCACTGGTAAAAATGATATTGGTTGCAAATGGGTATTTATAGTAAAGGTAAATCCTGATGGTTCTGTGGCTAGGTTAAAAGCACACCTTGTAGCAAAAGGATATGCTCAGACATATGGGGTTGATTACTCTGATACTTTTTCTCCTGTAGCTAAACTTACTTCTATTCGCTTGTTTATCTCTTTAGCAGCTACATATGATTGGCCCCTGTATCAATTGGATATCAAGAATGCTTTCCTTCATGGTGATCTTCAGGAGGAGGTGTATATGGGGCAACCACCTGGGTTTGTTGCTCAGGGGGAGTTGGGTAAAGTTCGTAGGCTTCGGAAGTCTCTTTATGGCTTGAAAGAAAGTCCTAAGGCATGGTTTGGGAGATTCAGTGAAGCAGTACAGGAATTTGGTATGCAAAAGAGTAAGTGTGATCACTCAGTATTTTATAGGCAATCTGAGGTTGGTCTAATTCTCTTGGTAGTTTATGTGGATGACATTGTCATCACTGGGAGTGACTCTGCAGGTATTTCATCTCTTAAAACCTTCCTCCAAACTCAGTTTCAGACAAAAGACTTGGGATTGTTAAAGTATTTATTGGGTATCGAAGTTATGAGAAGTAAGAAGGGTATTTTCTTGTCTCAAAGAAAATATGTCCTCGATCTATTGACAGAGACAGGAAAATTAGGTGCTAAGCCTTGTAGCGCACCAATGACTCCAACTTTACAACTGTTAGCAGGGGATAGTGAGTTGTTTGAAGATCCAGAGAGATACAGGAGATTGGTAGAAAAATTGAACTACCTTACAGTCACTCGTCCTGACATTGCTTATGCCGTTAGTGTGGTAAGTTAGTTTATGTCTTCCCCAACTGTTGCTCATTGGGAAGCCTTGGAACAAATCTTGTGTTATTTGAAGGGCGCTCCAGGAAAATGTTTGCTATATGGTAATCATGGGCATTTGAATGTTGAATGCTTTTCAGATGCCGACTGGGCTGGATCTAAGGTTGACAGGAGGTCAACTACTGGATATTGCGTTTTTATTGGAGGAAATTTGGTGTCTTGGAGAAGTAAGAAGCAGAGTGTAGTTTCTCGATCTAGTGCTGAATCCGAATACAGAGCCATGGCACAATCAGTATGTGAGGTAATGTGGATACTTCAATTATTAGATGAGACAGGTTTTAAGACCTCCCTGCTTGCGAAATTGTGGTGTGATAATCAAGCTGCTCTTCATATTGCTTCTAATCCGGTGTTTCATGAGCGGACCAAACATATTGAGATTGATTGTCACTTTATTCGTGAAAAGATTCAACAACAGATCATCTCAACAGGACACACCAAAACTGGAGAGCAGTTAGGAGATATTTTCACAAAAGCTCTGAATGAGGCTAGGATTGACTACATTTGTAACAAGTCGGGCATGATTAACATCTATGCTCCAACTTGAGGGGGAGTATTATGGAAAATCAATCACTATGTTATGGAAAGTCAATCACTATATTATTTCTCTGTATATTCTGTATTCTGTATTCCTACTTAGGATTTCTTATTTAGGATTTCTTCCTAATTAGTAGAACACAATTATAGGAATCAATTGTATATATATACCCATGTACAAATTAATTGAAATCAATGAGAATCATTTCTTTCTACAGATAGCACAGGAAAAAGCATAGGTAAGGCAACTGTTTCTACTAATTCTCATTCTATTGTTACATCTAGTGGGTCTCGAGCTAATGGCTCTTCCATTAAATGCTTTACTTGTCATGATAAAGGTCATATTGCATCTCAGTGTCCACACCGTGCACTAGCTTTAGAACAAGCATGTGAAGAGGAATATGAAAGTGAGCATAACTCATCTGATTATGAGGAAGAATTTGTAGGAGCTATTGATTACTCTGGTGATGAAGAAGAGCTAGATATGGATGATGAGCATGTATAATGTTGTTCGCTGTGTGTTGTTAACTGTTGTTGATTATTATTGGAAGCGGACTAACATTTTTCATACTTGTGTTAAAAGTGGGGATAGGTCATGCAAGTTGGTAATTGATGGGGGGAGCACCATGAATGTGGTAGCTAAGAAAGCCATTGATAGAATTAACCTTATGGTAGAGCCACATCCTAAACCTTTTAGAGTTGCTTGGGTGAATAATACAACTTTGCCTGTAACTGAAAGATTTCTTGTTCCCATCCAAATGGGTCATTATAAAGATGATATTTATTATGATATTTTACCTATGGATGTTGCTCATGTTCTTTTAGGTTGCCCTTGGCTTTATGATCATGTTGTGCTTAACCATGGTAAGGACAACACCTATGTGTTTAAGTTTAATGGAAAGAAAATCATTTTGACACCTGCCAAACTTTCCCAAAAGAACTCCTCATCTTCAAACCCAAAGCCCATGTCTTCACTTAAGGCTCAAAAGAAAATTACTATCTTGAATCATGTGGCTTTTGAAAAGGTAGAAAGGGAAAGTAAGTATTGCTTAGCTGTTATAGCTAAAGAGATCCCTTGTGATTCTAGACCTGACACCTCCTCTGAGGTAAAACACTTGTTAAAAGAGTTCTCTGACATTATGCCTAATTAGTTGCCTAGTGAATTGCCACCAATGGGAGACATTCAGCATGCTATTGACTTAGTTCTTGGATCACAGTTATCTAATATTCCTCGTTATAGGATGAACCCTATGGAGCGAGCTGTGTTAAATAGGCAAGTTGAAGAACTTTTGACAAAGGGCTTTGTTAGGCATAGTCTTAGGCCATGTGCTGTTCCTGCACTCTTGACATCTAAGAAAGATGGCTCCTGAAGAATGTGTGTAGATTGTAGAGCCATAAACAAGATCACTATTAAATATAGGTTCTCAATTCCTAGACTTGAGGATATGTTGGACTTGTTTGTAGGATCTTGTGTGTTCTCTAAAATTGACTTACGTAGTGGGTGTCATCAAATTAGGATTGGACCAGGAGATGAGTGGAAATCTACTTTTAAAACGCAAGAAGGATTGTATGAATGGTTAGTGATACCTTTTGGATTATCTAATGCACCTAGTATTTTCATGCGTGTCATGAATCATGTTTTACAATCTTTCATTGGTAAGTTTTTGATAGTTTATTTTGATGATATTTTGATCTACAGTAAATCTAAAGAAGAGCATTTGGATAATCTTCGATAGGTTTTTGGGACCTTTAAGGAAGCAAAATTATATGTTGACACTAAGAAGTGTTCTTTTATGTAATCTAAAGTGCTTTTCTTAGGTTTTATTGTGTCTGCGCATGGTGTAGCAGTTGATCTTAAAAAGGTAAGAGTCATTAAAGAGTGGCCTACACCTAAGACAATTTCTGAGGTACGTAGTTTTTATGGATTGACTACTTTTTATAGAAGGTTCATTAGGGGATTTAGTTCAATCATGGCTCCTATTACTGATTGTCTTAAGAAAGGTGAGTTTAATTGGAATAAGACTGTTGCTAAAGCCTTTGATGACATTAAGTTGAAAATAACTGAAGCACTTGTTTTAGGGCATCCTAATTTTGATGAAGTTTTTGAAGTTGCTTGTGATGCTTTAGGTGTTGGTATTGGATGTGTCTTGAGTAAAAAAGGTCATCCCATAGCATTCTTTAGTGAAAAACTCAATGAGGCTAAACAAAGGTATTCCATTTATGATAGGGAGTTTTATGCTATTGTCCAGTCTCTTCGTCATCTGCGATATTATTTATTGCCATGAGTTTGTTTTGTTTTCTGGCCATCAAGCGTTGAGGTATTTGAACTCACAAAAGAAATTAAATTCTAAACATGCTAGGTGGGTTGAGTTTCTTAATGAGTGTTCCTTTATTCTTAAACATCGTTCTGGTATTGAGAATAAAGCAGTTGATGCACTTAGTCGTATAGCAATTGTTCTTCATGAAATGAGTGCAAATGTCATCGGATTTGAAAAGATGAAAGATAATTATGATACTTGTCCTGATTTTGGTCTTATTTTTCAAGAGGTGAATACAAGTAATCGTCGTGATTTTGTTATTCATGATGGTTATTTATTTAAGGCCACTAAATTGTGCATTCCTCGTATTTCACTTAGAGAATTTTTAGTATGGGAATTACATGCAGGTGGGCTAGCAGGACATCTTGGAAAAGATAAGACCGTTGCACTTGTTGAGGATAGGTTCTATTGGCGTTCATTAAAGAGAGATGTTGCTAGGATTGTCTCATAGTGTTGCACTTGTCAGTTAGCTAAGGCTAAGAAACATAACAATGGTTTTTACACTCCTCTTCCTATTCCACATACCTCTTGGAAAAATGTGAACATGGATTTTGTTCTTAGGTTACCTAAAACAGCTCAAGGGCATGATTCTATCTTAGTAGTAGTGGATAGGTTTTCAAAAATGGCGCATTTCATTCCATGTAACAAGACATATGATGCTTCACATGTAGCTGCATTGTTCTTTAGGGAAGTTGTCAAATTGCATGGTTCACCTTCTTCTATAGTGTCTAATAGAGATGTTAAGTTTGTTAGTTACTTTTGGAAGATACTTTGGAAGTTGTTTGGCACAACATTGAAATTTTCTTCAGCTTTTCACCCTCAAACAGATGGTTAAACTGAAGTTGTGAATCGTAGCTTGAGTGATTTTGCTTAGGTGACTTGTAGGAGGGAAGCAAGGTAATTGGGATTTAGTTCTTTCTATTGCAAAGTTTGCCTATAACAATTTAGTAAATCGTTCCACAGGTAAGAGCCCTTTTGAGATTGTTCATGGCTGTTCTCCCCATATCCTAGTTGACCTTGTTCGTCTTCCACCTGATATTCGTGTTTTTGAACCTGCTGAATCTTTTGCTCAACATGTTCATGAATTGCATACTGAGATTAGGCAAAAGATTGCTTTAAGTAATGAAAATTACAAACTTATTGTTAATGTGCATTGTAGGAATAAAGAATTCAATGGTCGTGATTATGTCATGGTTCGTATTTGCCCTAAAAGATTTCCTAAAAATTCTCTAAGGAAACTTCATGCTCGAACCATTGGCCCTTTCTCCATTTTGCAAAAACTTGGATCTAATGCATATATACTTGACTTACTTAAAGATATGAATATTAGTCCTGTTTTCAATGTGGAGGACTTGTCACTTTATCGGGGCACTTTTGAGCCTCCTATTTTACCTTCTAGCATTTCTGTAGGTCAGCTCGTGTCTGTAGAAAGAGATGATTCTCATATATTTCAATTAATCTGTACATGGGTATTTATATACAATTGATTCCTATAATTGTGTTATACTAATTAGGAAGAAATCCTAAATAAGAAATCCTAAATAGGAATACAGAATACAGAATATACACAGAAATAATATAATGATTGACTTTCCATAACACTCCCCCTCAAGTTGGAGCATAGATGTTAATCATGCCCAACTTGTTACAAATGTAGTCAATCCTAGCTCCATTCAGAGCTTTTGTGAAAATATCTCTAATCGCTCTCCGGTTTTGATATGTCTGTTGAGATGATCATTGTTGAATCTTTTCACGAACAAAGTGACAATCAATCTCAATATGTTTGGTCCGCTCATGAAATACCGGATTAGAAGCAATATGGAGAGCGACTTGATTATCACACCACAATTTCGCAGAGGGGTCTTAAAACTGTCTCATCTAGTAATTGAAATATCCACATTACCTCACATCTTGATTGTGCCATGGCTCTGTATTCGGATTCAGCACTAGATCGAGAAACTACACTCGCTTCTTTCTTTTCCAAGACACCAAATTTCCTCCAACAAAACGCAATATCCAGAGTTGACCTCCTATCAACCTTAGATCCAGCCCAGTCGGCATCTGAAAAACATTCAACATTTAAATGCCCATGATTATCATATAACAAACCTCTTCCTGGAGCTCCCTTCAAATAGCACAAGATTTGTCCCAAGGCTTCCCAATGAGCAACAGTTGGGGAAGACATAAACTGACTTACCACACTAACGGCATAAGCAATGTCAGGACGAGTGTGATAAGGTAGTTCAATTTTCCTACCAATCTCCTGTATCTCTCGGATCTTCAAACAACTCACTATCCTCGCTACTTGATTTGTAAATTTGGAGTCATTGGTGCACTACAAGGCTTAGCACCTAATTTTCCTGTCTCTGTCAATAGATCAAGGACATATTTTCTTTGAGACAAGAAAATACCCTTCTTACTTCTCATAACTTCAATACCCAAAAAATACTTAATAATCCCAAGTCTTTGGTCTGAAACTGGGTTTGGAGGAAGGTTTTAAGAGATGAAATACCTGCAGAGTCACTCCCAGTGATGATAATGTCATCCACATAGACTAGCAGGAGAATTAGACCAGCCTCAGATTGCTTATAAAATACTGAGTGATCACATTTACTCTTTTGCATACCAAATTCCTGTACTGCTTCACTGAATCTCCCAAACCAGGCCCTAGGACTTTGTTTCAAGCCATAAAGAGACTTCCGAAGCCTACAAACTTTACCCAACTCCCCCCTGAGCAACAAACCCAGGTGGTTGCTCCATATACACCTCCTCCTGAAGATCACCATGAAGGAAGGCATTCTTGATATCCAATTGGTGCAGGGGCCAATCATATGTAGCTGCTAAAGAGATAAACAAGCGAACAGAAGTAAGTTTAGCTACAGGAGAAAAAATGTCAGAGTAAATCAACCCCATATGTCTGAGCATATCCTTTTGCTACAAGGCGTGCTTTTAATCTAGCCACAGAACCATCAGGATTTACCTTTACTGTAAATACCCATTTGCAACCAATAGCTTTCTTACCAGTGGGCAAAGGCAACAGTTCCCATGTACCATTAGCATCTAAAGCCTCCATTTCCTCTTTCATAGCAGCACACCAGCCAGGATGAGACAGTGCCTCACCAACAGTATTAGGGATGGGAATAGAGTCTAAAGAAGTAACAAAACACCGAGAACAAGAAGACAATTGATTATAAGAAACAAAAGAAGAGATAGGGTAAGTACATGAACGTTTACCTTTACGAAGAGCAATGGGTAAGTCTAGATCAGAATCATGATCAGTATGAGGTACAGGATCTCCCAACGAAGTAGCTGGTGGAGGATCTGAGTCAGGAATCTCCAATCTCCTGGAATAAACATGAACAACGGGAGGCCGAGTAGGTCTAGAGACGGAAGAAATAGGCTGTGAGAGAGGACTAGACATTGGTTGGACAGTATATATTAAGATATCATCTTCCTCCCCCTGACTCTCATACACAGATGATTGAGAAAAAAATGGAGTGGACTCAAAAAATGTGACATCTGCAGAAACAAGATAACGATTAAGAGTAGGAGAGAAACAACGGTACCCTTTTTGGATCCGGGAGTACCCAAGGAAGACACATTTGAGAGACTTTGGATCCAATTTAGTAACCTGCGGACGAACATCACGTACAAAACAAGTACAACCAAAAATACGGGGTTCAACGGGAAACAAAGATTTTGTAGGGAACAAAGCAGTATAAGGAATATCCCCATTAAGGACAGAAGAAGGCATACGATTGATCAAAAAATATGCCGTAGAAACTGCATCCGCCCAAAAGTGTTTAGGAACTTTCGTCTGAAAAACTAGAGACGGAAGAAATAGGCTGTGAGAGAGGACTAGACATTGGTTGGACAGTATATATTAAGATATCATCTTCCTCCCCCTGACTCTCATACACAGATGATTGAGAAAAAAATGGAGTGGACTCAAAAAATGTGACATCTGCAGAAACAAGATAACGATTAAGAGTAGGAGAGAAACAACGGTACCCTTTTTGGATCCGGGAGTACCCAAGGAAGACACATTTGAGAGACTTTGGATCCAATTTAGTAACCTGCGGACGAACATCACGTACAAAACAAGTACAACAAAAAATACGGGGTTCAACGGGAAACAAAGATTTTGTAGGGAACAAAGCAGTATAAGGAATATCCCCATTAAGGACAGAAGAAGGCATACGATTGATCAAAAAACATGCCGTAGAAACTGCATCCGCCCAAAAGTGTTTAGGAACTTTAAATGCGAAAAAGAAGAGCACGAGTTACCTCAAGAAGATGCCGATTTTTCTTTCGCCACGCCATTTTGGGATGGGGTATCCACACGGGAAGGCGATGAAGAATGCCATTTTGTGTCATATAAGATGAAATTGTCTTTGAAAAATATTCTTTGGCATTGTCACTTCTTAATATGCGCACAAAAATATTAAATTGAGTTTTGATTTCATTACAAAAGGCACAAAAGATAGAAAACAACTCAGAACGATTATTCATTAAATATAACCAGGTAACACGAGTAATCATCAACAAAAGTAACAAAATAATAAAATTCAGTTTTAGAAGTATGAACAAGGATCCCAAACATCGAATGAACTAACTCAAAGGGGATGAAGCCCGTTTATTGACTCTAGACACGAAGTCAAGCGATGATGTTTTGCAAGCGACACGACTCACATTCTAGTCTTGATAAAGATCAAATCGAGGACACAACTTCTTCATGGTAGACAAAGAAGGATGACCCAATCTACAATGAGCTTCAAGAGGTGTTAAGGTGCTGGAGCAAACAAGCGATCGCGGTACATGATTTTCGAATGTAGAGACCACGACTCACGTCCTCTACCAATAATGCGCCGTCGTAAGATCTGAAACAAACACGATCGAGAAAAAGAAATAGAACAATTGAAGGTACGAGTAAGTTTACTAACGAAAGTAGATTAAAGAGAAATTTGGTAGACACAAAGCAGATGACAAAGAAATTGTGAAGTCGGATTCGCGATTCAGAACCCATGACACAAGAAGTAGAACCATCGGCTAAAGTATGATGAGGAAGTGGGATTAGACTGAAAAGTAGAGAGAAGACTAGAATTACTGTCATGTGATCATTTGCACCGTAATCAATAACCCATTTGGATGAGGAAGACACAAGGCATATAGTGGATTTACGACTCGTGATCGCGATGATAGGGAACTGGTAGGCTTTAGAGATGCACGATCTTGGGAAAACTGTGCAAAATCCTCTGCGGATAACAAAACAGTTTTCTCAGAGGAAGATACTGTAGAATCCTCTGCTGCCATATTTGCCATCTGTGATCGCTGATTTTTCCTCTGAAGTTGCGGACAATTATATTTTGTATGGCCAGGCTCATGACAATAATAACAAATGACTCCTCTGGAGTCTCGATTAGAACTAGCCTCTCCATTCTGTGATTACTTACATTGCTGTATTTCCTCCTCTACTTCCTCTTCTATTACCCTGTTGTCCATTTGGATTACGGCTAATAAGAGCACTACTGGCAGGCTGTGAAGATTTGGTACTCTCTGTACGAATGACCCGTGTGAATGTTTCATGCAAAGAGGAAATCTTAGAACTGGAAAGAATATGAGATGTAGCAGTCTTATACTCTGAAGGAAGGCCTGCAAGAAAACTCATAACAGTTGCTCCGTTGGGCTGCTTGAACTTTCACATCGAACTAAAAGGCAACAATACATTAAGTTCCTCATATACCCGTTTAAAATCCATAAAATAAGCCGTGAGAGACTTATTCTCTTTCTCGGACAGTAGAATGCCTTACAAACATCATAAATACGGAGATATTCCCTTTACGAATCTGAAAATCTAAGTAATCCATCAATTCCTTAACAAATTCACAGTGATTAATTAATCTAATTACCTCACTGTGAATCGAGTTTCGAAGCTGCAAAAACAACCGAGCATCCTCCCTTAGCCAAGTTTGTTGTGTATCATCACAGTGGATCTTTAGTAAGGTGATCATCCTTATCAATGCTACGCAAATAGACCCTATGATCTTACTCCACTCCGGATAATTCGAACCATTCGGTTTGTGTTCCGTGATCTTAGTCATCATCGGAATCACATCAAATAACATTCTTATTATGCGCCATTTGTTGAGACAAAGAAAACTAACCAAACGCTAATCCAAAGTCTTGTGACAACAAAATAATCCAAAATCACAAATCAAGCAAATACCGAAATAGGATCCGAGAGCCAAACCTCGAAGTCCTTTAATGGTGTCTTGGATCGAACAACGACACGCAGTGGTGGAATGAGGGGATTGAGGCGACGGCAATGTTGATCGAGTCGAAGCAGTGGTCGGCGGCCAAGGTCTCTCTGAGGTGGTGGTGAGAACAAATAATCACCCTAGATAGATGACCTGCTCTGATACCATGTAGAAAGAGATGATTCTCATATATTTCAATTAATCTGTACATGGGTATTTATATACAATTGATTCCTATAATTGTGTTATACTAATTAGGAAGAAATCCTAAATAAGAAATCCTAAATAGGAATACAGAATACAGAATATACACAGAAATAATATAATGATTGACTTTCCATAACAGTGTCAAAGTCACCATCACTTCCTTTGCCAGAGATATCATTGACACCGTGCTTGATGATGAGTTCGTTACGTCCTCACAAGGTGGATTTCGTAGATTTCTTATCAAGTGGCAAAGCCGTCTTGATTCTGATGCTACTTGGATCATACAAGAGGAATTCCAGAACCTAGATCCTTCTCTCTTGGATGCTTATTTGCAAGTCAACTCTACGGAGTCGAGTTTTTTTCAATCAAGGGGGAATGATGCAAAATACACTCCTAAAGATTTTAAAGTACTTATTTAAGGAAAAATATAGAAAATAAGAATTTTATTTTAATAAGAATTCTAGTTTTTGTGATTGTGTATCCTAAATAGATTAGGTTCCTAATTAAATTGGGATTCTTCAATTCCTAATTATGATTGAATTAGGGTTCTCTAATCCTAATGAGATTAGGATTCCTAATCCTATAAATAAGACCTAGGTTTTTCATTGTTGACAGTTTTTGTTATGATAATTTCTGTAAGTTTAATAATATTTTGAAAATTAGTTCCCTTTTCTTCAAGGATTGGTCTTTGATTTTTCTTTGTGTTTGGTTCTTTCCCTTTGTTCTGCATCAATGATATTCTTCATCGGTCATCCTATGTTGATACACCATCCCAAAATGGTGTTGCCGAAAGGAAAAATCGGCATTTCCTTGAAGTAGTTAGAGCCCTTTTTTTTGAAATGAAGGTTTCTAAACATTTTTTGGCTGATGCAGTTCAACAACATTTTTTTTTTATTAATGTATGCCATCTCCTACCTTTGATGGGGATATTTCTTATACTGTTTTGTTTACATCTAAATCTTTGTTTTCCATTGAACCTTGTATTTTTTGTTGTACTTGTTTTATGCTAGATTTTCGTCTACAGGTTTTTAAATTGGATCTAAAGTCTTTTAAATGTGTTTTCCTTGGATACTCTTTACTCCAAAAAGGATATTAGTGTTTTTTTCCAACTCTTAATCGTTATATTATTTCTGCTGATTTATTTTTTTAAGTCCACTCTTTTATTTCCTCAGACAACTATGTGTGAGAATCAGAGGGAGGAAGACGATCTTTTGGTATACATTGTCAAATAGAATCCTCCTTCTCTTGCTCTTTTTATCCTAGTCACAATTAGACCTCTTGTTGTTCATGTTTATTCAAGGAGATTGGAGGTTCTAAGCTCAGATCCTCCACTAGGTTCTTATTAAAAGATTCGATTACTGCCACTGGTTGTGATCCTACTTTAGATCTTCCCATCGGTCTTGGCAAAGGTAAACATACATGTGCTCTTCGCAAAGGTAAACATACATGTGCTTACTCTATTTCTTGTTTTCTTTCTTATGATCACCTGTCTTCTCTTTCTCGATGATTTGTTACTTCTTTAGATTTTATCAATATCCCCAAAACTGTTGTTGAGACATTATCTCATCGTGGTTGGTGTGTTGCTATGAAAGAGGAAATTGAGGCCTTAGATACAAATGGTATATGAGAATTGGTGCCTTTGCCCACTAGTAAAAAAGCTATTGATTGCAAGTAGGTGTTCACAGTGAAAATATATCATGATGGTTCTATAGCTAGATTAAAAGCACGTCTTGTAGCTAAAAGATATGCTCAGACATACGGAGTTGATTACTCTAATACTTTTTCTCTTGTTGCTAAACTAACTTCAATTCGGTTGTTTATTTCTCTAGTAGCTACATATGATTGGCCTTTACACCAATTAGATATCAAGAATGCCTTTCTTCTTGGTGATCTTTGGTAGAAGATGTATATGGAGCAACTACTAGGATTTGTTGTGCAGGGGGAGTTGGGTAAAGTTTGCAGACTTCGAAAGTCTCTTTATGGCCTAAAACAAAGTCCTCGTGCTTGGGTTGGGAGATTCAGTGAAGTAGTACAAGAATTTGGTGTGCAAACGAGTAAGTGGAATCATTCAATGTTTTATGCAGTCTAAGATTGGCCTAATTTTACTGGTAGTGTAGGTTGATGATATTGTTATCATTGGGAATGACTCTGTAGGTATATCATCTTTTAAACACTTCCTTCACACCCATTTTCAAACAAAAGACTTAGGCCTACTTAAGTATTTTTTTGGGTTTGAAGTTATGAGCAGTAAGAAACGCATCTTCTTGTCTTAGCGGAAGCATGTTCTTGATCTACTGGCAGAAACGGAGAAATTAGGTGCTAAGCCTTGTAGTGCACCAATGACCCCAAATTTACAACTTTTCGCAGAGGATGGTAAGTTGTTTGAAGATCCAGAAAATTATAGGAGGTTGGTAGTTTAATTGAACTGTCTTGTAGTAACTCGTCTTGATATTGCATATCTAGTTAGTATGGTAAGTCAGTTTATGTCTTCTCCAACTGTTGCTCTTTGAGAAGCTTTGGGATAAATCTTGTTTTATTTGAAGGGAACTCCAGAGCGAGGCTTATTATATAGTAATCATGGGCATTTGAATGTTAAGTGTTTTTTAGATGCAAACTGGGCAGGTTCTAAGGTTGATAGAAGGTCAACTATAGGATATTTGTGTCTTTTTTGGAGGTAATTTAGTGTCTTGAAAATGTAAGAAGCAAAACGTAGTCTCTTGATCTACTGCGAAATAGTAAAACAAAGCTATGGCACAGTCAGTTGAGATAATATGGATACTTCAATTATTAGATGAGGGAGGCGTTAAGATCTCTTTGCCTGTATATTTGTGGTGTGATAATCAAGTTGCTTTCAGTATTGCTTATAACCCTGTGTTTCATGAACGGAACAAGCATATTGAGATTAATTGTCATTTTGTCTATGAAAAGCTTCAACAAGGGGTCATCTCAACACAATATCAAAATTGGAGAGCAATTAGGAGATATGTTTACAAAAACTTTGAATGGAGCTCAAGTTGATTACATTTGTAACAAGTTGGTTATAATTAACATCTATGCTTCAATTTGAGGGGGAGTGTTATAGAAATAGATGTTTGTAGGATATACTTGTTAAGAAAGGATTCCTAACCAATGTAGAACTCCAAATTAATATAGGA
Organism: Hevea brasiliensis; assembly: GCF_030052815.1. NCBI lineage: Eukaryota > Viridiplantae > Streptophyta > Magnoliopsida > Malpighiales > Euphorbiaceae > Hevea > Hevea brasiliensis. Next base: position 81,566,646 of record NC_079496.1, read on the forward strand.
GATAACTGTGTCTGTGTGTGTATAACCTCTTTAGAAATCAATGAAACACCTTCTCACAAAAAGAAAGGTGTGCCTTTCTAGAGCCTTTCATTTGAAACAAGGTGCACGCCTAGGCACATAAGACAAGGGCCTAGTGAATGTTGCCCGCCTTTCTCCTGTAGGTGAGCCTTGAAATTAAGGTGTGCCTCTTTAATGACTATGATTCAATGATGTCATAAAAGGATTATTCATTTTATATTTTAGTTCTAGTAGATGAGGTATGATCATATTTTAGTAATATAAATTATTAAATGGCTTTGTTTTTTCATAATTTTTTTGCCCTTTTTATCCATTCAAAAGTTGTACCCTCTTTTTGTTTTTTTTTATGTTACCCTCTAATTATTATCTAATTACACATTTGATTTAGTTATTTAAACGTTTAAATATTTTTAAAAGAATTAAAAGTTTAAATAGCTAAATCAAACTGGCTGTTGTTCTTTATTTATTATCTAATTACATTACATGCACTTGTTCAGTTGCTTATATTTTTTGTTCAGGATAAACAAAACAAAAATATTAGGGTTTCTGAGTATGACATGGGCTAAGGATCGAAGAGCTGAATGGTCAATATGGATGGTTTGCTCAAAGGTTGAGATGCCTCATCATTACATAAGCAGTCGAAATGATGAATTTTCCCACCCGACTGTCCCAAAAAGAGTTTCGAGCTTGTGGAAGTTACCTGATGATGTAAATGCACTCCTACTTGCTTCATTACCATTATAATTCCAAAGATATACTCGATAAATTCTTCATTCCATCGCCTAAAATTTGCATTTTCTTTGGTGTTCTGTACAGCCTGCCCAAACTTTGGCCACACGTGCTGAGCTTCATCGGCGAAGTATTGCACAAATGAAGGTGAGCTATTTATCAATATTTACTGATTAATTATCAGTTTAATCAGAGAATGTTTTATTTCCATGCTGAGCTATGTATCCACATTTTCTGATCTCCATCGGCATAGTATTATCAATCTTGGTAAATTTTAGTTCTTTGGAGAACATTTTATTTCTGTGCAGATCAATAATCAGTCAATTCAAGACATGCATATTTTTGGAGATCCTCTTCGAATTCCTATCATAATTGTGGAACGTGTCATGAATGCACCCCGGCGTGCTCTAAGTGAAAATTCTTACTTTAGAAATGTAGACCTGATAGATTCACCTGTCTTGCTTTCTACACCCAGCGTTGAAGCTGGAAGAATCCTATCTAGTTCCAACCTGAAGCAGAATGGTCGTGAGTTGAAGGTTGTTGTCTTTGTGCATGGATTTCAGGCAAGATTCTATGGCTTCACTTGGATATCTAATTTCTGTTACTATATTTTACTTTCCTCTTCATTCCTTACTTTTGTTTGTTATTCTCTTTTTCTTTAAAATAAAAAATGGTTTTACTATTTTATTTTTGTTACATGAACTATTGTCATCACTTCATCTCTTATTGGTTGGTTGCATAAATTATTTGACCATTTGAGTCTCTTATATAAATGTGTTAATCCTCTTACCCTGAATTGGTCGTATTTCCTGAAATTTAATATCATTGAACTTTTGGTTAATATATTTCTCATTTGTTTCTTTCATGTTTTGCTGTCAGCCAAGCATTCTTTATTCTCTACTGTTTCTCAAGAAAATCTTTTACAAAGTCCCTCGAATTATATTGCAGTTTAAGCATGTTTTAGTGCATTAATTTTATTTGTATCAAAACCAACGCATTAGGGGCATCATCTGGATTTACGGCTTGTTCGAAATCAATGGCTTTTAATAGACCCCAAGATAGAGTTTCTCATGTCTGAGGTAAATGAGGACAAAACATCTGGAGACTTCAGAGAAATGGGACTAAGGCTGGCTCAGGAAGTGGTCTCTTTTCTTAAAAAGAAAATGGATAAATTTTCTAAGTCCTGCAATTTGGGAGGTATCAAGCTTAGCTTTGTCGGGCATTCTATTGGAAATATCATTATAAGAACAGCATTAGCAGGTATACAATCATCTAATTGGAGATGCAAATCTTTTGGTTGTCTATAGTTTGATGATTGATCTGGAATTGTTTGCAACAGAGACCATCATGGAACCATACCTAAGATGCCTCTACACGTATGTATCTATATCTGGTCCACACATGGGGTACCTTTACAGTGCGAACTCTTTATTTAACTCTGGAATGTGGCTTTTGAAAAAGCTCAAGGGATCACAATGCATTCATCAGCTTACTTTCACTGATGACCCAGATCTTCGCAAAACTTTCTTGTACAGACTTTGTGAGGTACTGAAGATAACAAGCTTTTCCATAATATTTTCTGGCATTAGTTTAAATTTTTCTCCCTCTCTCTCTCCCTCCCTCCCTTTTCCCCGTCAAGAGGTCTGAGAGAGACAGAGGTCTGAGAGAGACAGTATAGCTGTGAAGCTAGAAGTTGATTCATTCCAATGACAAGTGGTCATGCTATGACGTGATTTTTTTGAGCTTATTTGCCATTTTGGAAAAAGCAATGAAATATTGTCATCGCTATTTTTTAAGTGTAGTGTCTATTAAAGGAAAGCAAATTTTACTCTTTTTTTTTTCCATTTTTTGTAAAATTATATAGATGCACAAAAACTCTATACTGTTCATTGGATCGGTAATTTTGGAATGGTAATCATTATTTTTTTTTTCTTTTTTTTCCCTTCCTATATTAGTATACTACAATAAATATATATAAACTCTACCCTATAATACTGTTCACTGGAACGGTAGTTCTAGAACGGTAACCATTCTTTTTTTTTTTTTTTTTTTTTCTCCTATATCACTGTAATATACTAAAAGGGAAGGCACTTTCATTGTTCCTAAGAACAATGGCCTTTTTGTCTTGCTTTTTTTTTTTCATTTGCTTTTTTTTTTTTCATATGATTAAACTTATTCAATATTTGCATAAAAAAGGTAATATTATTTAAATATTTTTATATAATTCAAATGAAATCTAATTAAATTATAAATTGAATGTAAAAGTCTTTTTTCATAATAAATACTAACAATTTGAATTTATAAAATATAATTTCTTAATTGATAATAAACTAAAAATAATCTATATTATTGTCGTTAAAAAAATAATATGAATTATAGTATTACACAATTAATTTAGTATATCAAAAAATAGATATAAAGCATAATATATATATATATATATATATATATATATATATATATATATATATATATATATATATATATATATCAAAACTTGAGTTAATATTCCAACAATAATATTGTGAAACTTTTATTAGATGCCTTGTTTTTCCCCTTATTTCAATTGGTTGAACCTCCCAATTTCTACCTTTGATTTTTTTTATTGCAATATCTAATTGTAAAATTGTCATTTTAATTGTTCTTAACTATTAAATTATTACTTTTATCACAATCACTGATAAAATCACTATAGACTATCGCTAAAGGAAAAAGAATATGCAAAAAAAAAAAAAAATATCATATTATAATGAATATGGGAATTAAGATGAACCCTAATTGTTCTCTTTAGCCTATTAATTTGTAAAATCATCGCACTATTATTTCTTTTTGCTAGACTATATATGGATGTATTTTATGAATGTGGGAAATGGAAATAATTGCATAATTTTTGCAATAAATTATAAATAATAATTTTATTTAAAATATATACATATAAAAATTTGGATAAATTTTGATAACTGTCCCTGAACTTAGCTAGTTGTAACATTACAGTCCCTTAACTTAAAAATATAACATAAAACCCTATTAACTTTCAAATTTTGCACAGTAAAATCCCTCTAACCTCTAATTACTAGTTTTTCAGTTAGACGCTGACCTGGACAGTTCCAGCATTGAGTTTAGTCAGTATTTCTCTTTTCTCTTTCAAGCCATGTGTAAATTGAATCATTTTTCTCTCTATAGAAAATTATTTTTCATGCGTAAAGAGAATAATTTTATACTTTGTATAAGAGAGGAGAGAGAAATGTTGACTAAGTGCCATGCGGGAGCTATTTATACCAATTTCTAACTAAAAAATTAGTAATTGAAAGTCAGAGGGATTTTACTGTGTAAAATTTGAAAGTTTAGGGGGTTTTATGTTACATTTTAAAGTTAAAGGACTGTAGTGTTACAACTATATAAGTTCAAGGACAGTTGTTGAAATTTATCCATAAAAATTTTGAGAACAAAAAAATTATACATGTAGCATCGTGCAGGCATTATAGCTTGTGGATTCTGAAGCAATTTCTTTTGTTCTTTCAGCACAAGACATTAGAGAGCTTCAGACATACAATACTGCTATCTTCACCCCAGGTACTTCCTTATCATGCTATTTCCCGCCCATTTTTAGCTGGCAGTTCAAGTTAGAGCAATTTTTTAGGTTTTATTACTTGTTGAGAATTTTGGTGGGACTACAGAAACTTTTTCTCATTCGCAATGGAATTGTGGTGGCACTGTACTGTAGGTTACACAATACGAACTTGTAATAGTAAAATTGCTGTTGTAATGGAGATATACATCATCTGGAATTGGGGCATGATAATTTGGCCTTTGTATCTTTTTGAAAGGTTTAGTGCAGAGTTGATGCAATACTAAGAAGTGCTAAATGAAAGCTTGGTTTGAACAATTTTGAGTGTGTTCTATCTTGTCTAGCAAAAATGCTAGACTTTCTTAAAATAAATATTAATATCTGAGGCAAAAGTCTTATTCATGGAATTTATCTCTAGAAGAAATATATATATATATATATATATATATATATATATATATATATATATATATATATTTATATATATTGTTGCTCCAAATATACATAGTAATTCCTGTGGGGGATATTGATATAACAAATGGAAAGATCTTCTCAATACCATTGTGCTTATTTGTTTATTTCATCTCAGGATGGTTATGTGCCTCATCATTCTGCCAGAATTGAACTGTGCCAGGCTGCTTCCTTGGACTACTCGAAAAAAGGTGCTGTATTCCTGGAGATGCTGAATAATTGCTTGGATCAAATACGGGCCCCAACTGCTGAGAATCGGCTGTTCATGCGTTGTGATGTTAACTTTGATACCTCCTCCTATGGCAGGAGCTTCAACTCATTGATTGGGCGGGCCGCCCATATCGAGTTTTTGGAGTCCGACAACTTTGTGAAGTTCATAATGTGGTCATTTCCAGAACTATTTCGTTGATTTCCAGGGAAGTCACGTACCATCTCCACCCTACCAGTGTTGCTGGTATCTTCTGTAGGTGATTCACTTGGTTATCTTTTGACAAGGGACAGGCAAAAATGGATTGGGAGGTCAGGTAGCGAACTTGTGGCAGCTGCACTCTTCCGTATCAACATGCATATTCTTGTTGACCTACAATGTTGTTTGCGTGCTGTTCGACAGCAAGTTGGTCGGGAATGAGATTTGAAGTCATCATTTGTTTATAAGTAAAATATGACTCATGGTTTCGTGGACAGTAGTGTAATTATTTTAGGTTAGGTAGAATGCTTATATAAAATTAGGCCTTTGCCTATTTGGTTCCAATGTTTGCCAGATAACAGGATTGTGCGTGAAAACAGTTGAAGTGAAGAAACTCAATATAGCAGCTATCCAGTTTACATGTTATAATAATGTTTATCATAACAAATTTTATTACTTGCTCTTTTTTAATCTATTTTGTAAAATTTCTCTGTAAATTTTTCTTTGATCTTGGAAATGCAATTATGTAAACTATGGTTATTCTTCTCTCTGTCTCTTTTCCTCTAAGCAGATTTATTATTAGTCATGCTTATTTTTCTGATTGTGTTAAGAAAGGTGAGTTTAATCAGACTAAAGCAACTACTAAAACTTCTGATGAAATTAAGTTGAAAATAATTGAAGTACCTGTTTCAGGGCATTCTAATTTAATAATATTGTTGAAGTTGCTTGTGATGCTTAAGATGTTGGCATTGGAGGTGTCTTGGGGTAACAAGGTCATCCTCTAGTATTCTTTAATGAAAAAAAATCAATGAGGCTATATAAATGTATTCTACTAATGATAGGGAGTTTTATGCTATAGTCCAATCCCTTCATTGTCGGTATTATTTGTTGCTACGAGTTTGTTTTGTTTTGTGACAATCAAACATTGAGATATTTGAAAAAGAAATTGAATTTTAGATTTGCTCGGTGAGTTTCTTAATGAGTATTCTTTTATTCTTAAACATTGTTCTGGTGTTGAGAAAACAGCTGATGCACCTAGTTATATAGCAATTATTCTTCATGAAATGTGTGCACATGTCATTGGTTTGATAGAATGGAAGGTGATGATATTTGTCCCGGTGTTGGTCTTATCTTTCAAAAAGTATCGGTAAACATCGTAATTTTGTTGATTTTTTTTTATTCATGGTAGTTATTTGTTTAAAGCTGCTAGTGTATTCCTCGTACTTAGAATATTTCAAGTATAGGAATCGCATGTAGGTGGATGAGTCATGGTTTTGAAATCCAGTTGGTTGAATCGGAAAAACCATGGACTGGCCCTTAGATCGGTTCAGTTCACCCTTAAAACTCGTCTAGTACCAGAACCGGTAAAGACTTGTCGAGTTGGTTGGGTACCTAGTTAACCGTTCGACCCAACAGGTTTAACGAGCCAGCGAATCTTCACTACTTTTTTTTTATTCAGTTGATTTTATAAAAAACGACTTTGTTTTTTTAAACCCTAACTTCTTAAAAAAAAAAAAAAGCAGTACTTCGCAAAGGGAAAAAACACAACTTGTCTCTCTCACAATCTCCCTTTCTCGCTCTCTCTGCCCTTTGAATCTTCAATTTATTTGCTTGATTCTCTTTAATTCAAATTGTTTCAATAAAAAAATTCAAAACTTTTAGGATATTCTTAATTATAGCAAAAATTTTATTTTGTGTATTATAACCGAATTTTAATTATTTGTTACAATTGTACTCAGGACTATTGAAGTTTTATTTGATTAGCAAAATAGTTCATTGATTTAAACTGCATATTTAAACATTATTTATTATATTTTATATTTATTTGTAAATAAAATTTTATACTAAAATATATTTATTGATTAAAATATATTTTAATATAATAAACTATTTGAAAAATGCATAATAATAAAATAATCACAAAATAATAATACTGTAACATGTTTTGTAAAATACGCAAAGTAATCACAAAACAATATTTTTTTCTATTATATAATAATAAAGTTTATTGATTTAAATTGTAAAACTTTTTTGCCGTTCTCAATTATGCAAATTTTTTTTCCACTCATCAGTTTATTATTAGGTAACAATTAATATGATTTTAAAAAGATTAAGCACTATTTTCGTTTACAAAATTACATATAATTTTAATGATTTGATGTATGGCATATGCTCGTTTTGTAATTTTAATAGTTATTTTATTATAATGTAATTATTTTGCATAATTGTTAATTGAAAAAATTTTTTATAGTGTGATTATTTTATGATTACTTTATTATTATATAATTTTTGAATAGTTTATTATATTAAAACATATTTTAATAATAAAAATAAATTTTTAGTATAAAATTTGAATTAATAATAAATATAAAATATTTTTATATTATAAATATATTTTATATAATAAATAAAAATATTTAAATATACAATTTTAGTTAATAACTAATCAAATAACATTTCAGAGACTGTATTGTAATTTGCCATTAACTGGACTGCAATTGTGATAACTAATTAAAATTCGATTATAATGCACACCAAAAAAATTTTAGCTACAATCGTGAATATTTTAAAAGTTTTAGATTTTTTTAGCCAATAGACCCTCTTGCTTTGTTTTTTTTTTTTTTTTCTTTCAATGGATTTTTGACTGGATAATTTATGAATGATGATCTTTTTCAATTTGGATGAGTTGTTCTTTTTCTAATTCTCTTTCGATGAGTATTTTTGTATGAATTTGTGGTTTCTTCTATTCTTGGTTTCTATATGGATTTATCACATGTTTTAAATTTGTAATTGACTTATAAAATTTCATCTACCAGTTGAGATTAGTTGTGTGTAGATTATAATTATAATAAAACTTTTTTTTTTAAGATTACTTTGGTTTTCACTGTACCTTTTTGGGCATTATTGGTATAAAGTTTCTAGTTTGGTTTGCTCGCTTTTTTGTTTCACGGAAAGGGTATGTATCTTCACAGGCTAAATTCTTGTAGGATTTTGTAAATGATGTTTGATTTAGATCTACAATGAAAAAATAGATATGGGTTATATGCACTTATTTCATGCACTAGGGAAATTTACTAAAATAAAATTTCTTTAAGAAAGTATGATTTTATTTGTGCCCTTTAATTTTTCTCGATTATAATGAATAAGAAAACTAGAAGAAAAGTCATTTATTCCCTATTAGATCTAATTAAGCTATATTCATTTATTCAATTTCTCAACTTATATCATGTATGTTGGTTCATTGTTTTAGTATTTCATGCATATTTTTCATTTTCATGATTATTACAAATGCGATCTCCAAGTAAGAAATCAGTTATTATTTCATCCCTATTTTCTTATTAGGAAATCAATTGAATTTTCTGTATTCTAAATGGAACTTTTTTGTTTCCATTTAATCTATTACTTTATAACTACTTTCTTGACAAAAATTGTTAGGGCTATTATTAACATGTCCCTTGCATTCCTTACATATAGATTATAATTATAACTAGATATAAATTGAAATTACTTTACATATAGATTTGTCAATGTTTCAATCTCTATCTTGATATTTACTATTTTACGATTGTTATCGAGTAGAATGGAAACCACAAATACTCATTCTTCAGAAAGGCAATCCATAGACTCTACACCATTTGTTCGTGGATAGACGAATCCTACATGGGCTCATTTTTCTGAAAGTTGTGCTCCTAAAGGGAAAATGGTTTTCTCTTGCCTCTATTTTGAAACTTCATATTAAGGTGGCGGAATTAATAGGATGAAGTATTGCATTACTGGGATTCAAGGTCAAATAATTGCATGCAAAAAAGTTCCTCATGATGTTCGTGTTAAAATGCAAGACTATCTTAAGTAAAATGAAAGAATAAAAAATGGCTTACAAGCGAGTGTATGGGGACGATGACAATGATCCTTCACAAGCCATGGAGGAGGAAGAAGTACAAGAGATACAACCATTAAAGAAAAAAATTTGTTGATAAATGTTTTGCTCCTAAAACATCTTTACGTTCTCAACCATGTCTTAAAAGTGTTTTGTCGCAAAGAAGCAATATGGAGGGTGCACATGGCTATGGCTAGATGGTTTTATGATGCTTGTATTCCATTCAATGCATTACAATCACCATATTTTTAACTTACATTGGATGCTGTTGTAGCAATGGTCTTTGATTTAAAGGTCCATCTTATCATGAAATGCGGGTTGATTTATTAAGAGATTGTAAGAAAGAATATGATTTACTTATTGAGAATTATAGAAGTAATTGGGCGAACACTAGATGTGTAACGCCCTCACTTTAGATAGTTTGTACATTCTACTGTTTCTGTGACTAATGTCTGACCGGACAGCTAGAATATTTGGAACTATATTTAGACTAGAGTAAGGAGTAATAAATAATTGAAATAATGGTAAGAAAAATTTAGGAAAAATTTTAGAAATGAAATACAACAAAGTTAAATGAGCCGGTGCCCCGGCGATGGGTGACCTAACGGGAAGCGACTGTAAAGACAGTTGTCAACCTTACACCCGTGAAGAAACCTTGTGAAATAATTTCTGGGACTCCAGAGAAGCGTCATTGAGGTTTCGATGGCATTAGAATGCCAAGAAAATATTAAGAAAATTTTATTTATCGGTACAGACAATTTTAGTCTGTTAAGCTAAACGAAGGGCAATTTGGTCATTTCACCTTCAGAGAGAATTTTTGACCAACTTGTCCATTTATGTAAGTGAATTATATGACATAAAATATGAACAAAAATTAATGAAAATTAAATTGAAAATGAGTAGAAAAGAAAAGAAAAGAAAATAAATTAAAATGGGATTTATGACATCACTATGATGTCATTTAAAAAGCTCTATCCAATCGCCATTTGACAAACTAATAGAAAGGGATAAAAATGAATAAAGATGAGATAAAAAAAATAAATAAATCAGCTGCCTTCTTTACCATAGGCAGCCGAACCAAAGAGAAAGAGAGAGAGAGAAGAGAGAAACCTCCATTGAAGCACACTTCAAGCTTGTGTTCTACCCCCAAAACCACCTCAAAACCCTAGCTCCCCTTCATAAAAATTTATCCTCACACCTAGAGCAAGACTTGGACAGCAACAAGAAAGAGAAAAAGTAAAGTTTTCAAGCCTTAGGAATTGGCTAAGTCAAGGTTAGTGCTACTTATTCCATAAATCCTTGAGTTTACTTTTTGTAGATTATGAATTGAGTGTTAATTTGGAAGAAAGAAACAAATTATGTATGTATGAAAAACCCCCAATTTCGACAGCCTAGGCTACTTTAGGGTTTCAATGATTCAAGTAAATTATAGTTGTGAATTGAGGCAATTGAACATGAAATTGATGATTAGAACATTTGATTGTATGTTGTTTGAGTAAATTGGAATTTTGGAGTAGGGTTTGGGGGCAAAAATTAGGGTTTTAATTATGTGTTCATGAATGGAAGTCCTAATGGTCAATTAGTGACCATTTGGCTATATTTGATGAGGAATTGAAGTGATTTATGCCAATGAAATTGAGGTTATGTATGCTGCCTTAGGTGACCTATAGGGCTAGATGTGAGTCCAGCAGGCTTGGGCAGCGGTAACTTGAGTGGTGTAGGTTCAATTGGTGCAAGGTTAATTGGACATGAAACTAGACATATAATGGCACAACTTTGATGAAGGAACCCTGCCCAAAAAACCAACTTAGAATGACCTAAATATTGACCAAATCTGGGTAACCAATTCTGGACCTGGTAAAAGTGACCAAATAAATATTGTTTGTTCATTTGGCCATAACTCAGTGTAGAAATATCCAATTGACATGAATTTTATATCAATGGAAATCTTAGACAATTTAGAACAACTTTCATGAAGAATACAAGCCCAAATTTTGACCATAACCCATCCGAAATGCTAGCCAAAGTCAGGACCCCTAACCTGCCAGAACCAGTTTTGCCTAGAAATTCTGGGTAGAGACTAATCCGCCCAGTTATGGTAATTTGGCCATAACTTGACCTACAAAACTCCAAATGGAGTGATTCAAAAAGAGAATTAAAGAAGACACATAAAGGAACAACTTTGATGAAGAAAAGTTTATCAAATTCTCACGGTAGCTTAGACCAATAGAACAGTAAACATAGAACACAAAAACTAAATTTTTGAAAATACTTTTAGGAGGCTTTGAATTGTAATTGGCAATCAATGCCAACAAATTTAGAACCCAAAGTGTGGTATAATTATGTATCAAACATTTGTATACACATTATTTATAAAAAAGTCAACAATTTGAGTGAATAGTAATGTGTGAATAGTAACCCCAAAGACATAAGAAATAATAATGGAAATTAATACCTTGCATAATTAATGGCATATGAGAAACAAGAAGAATGTTTTGAGTATAATGGTTTATGAAAACTATTGTTGTGAATTTTGATGAATATGAGTGATATAATGAATGTATAAATTATGATGAATGCATAGTTTATGTGTAATTATATTTTAGAAATTTATACTTCTGCTAGTAATAAAAATTAAAACGTTATAAATTATAATTGGAACATATAATGAAATAATGATACTTATGAACTCTTAAAGGTACTAATGTGCCCATGTATTGCCTAGATATGTGTGTCAGATTGGAGAGATTGACATGCCAATAGGGTATTATTTTAGCAGTACTGCGTAAGGCTTTATGCCTGTATTTATGACTTTATGCTTGCACTCATGGCTTTTATGCCCGATTACTTTTTATCATGGCTTTTAGCCATACTGATATGTTATCATGGCTTTTAGCCATACTAATTGGATACGTTGTTGACGTTCCGTATTTCACGTCCCATGGTATGATAGCCCGAGGCACCACGGTGCCCAGTGCCTACGACCCGCTTATCCAGTTTAGTCAGCCTATCATAGGTTACTTGGGCAGTGAAATTTGTTAAGAATAATGTGAATTAAATGAATGAATAATAAAGAAACTATAATTAGTTTTAAAATTTTATTTACTATGCAATGATTCAAAATACCTAGAAATAAATTAGTGAAATGATAAGAAGATTTGCAAAAGAAGTAGAACGTAAATAAATATTACAAATGCATCTCTCATAATAAATTAAGACTAAATTTAATATTGTTAAATAATTGAATGTTGTATATATTATTACTGTAAAGTTTATACACTAAGAATTTTCAAAGAATGACAAATTAGGATAACCGATAATTAATATTAGAAATCTCACACGAAATTAAATTAATTCTTGAGCATCCAAATGTTGCTTCGGTTTTATCTTCGTTGTATATTATTTTCTTTGTTATATTATTGCACCACTAAGCAGCAATGCTTAGCGCGATGGATTGTTTCCTTCGCGCAGGTACTGATGATAAAATCTAGTGGATATTAGACTGGGATTTTGGAGTTCTGATCTGCAGAGTGTTCAAGGTTGTTACCTACTCAGCAATGCATGTAGATAGGGCCCATATAGATCATATTTTGTATTTTGTATAAAACACTTAGATATTGTATTATAATATAGATTATGAACAGGTAATTAATACGAATGTGATGTAAATTAATAAATTAGCTTTTTAATATGTAATTAATTTATATATCATGTAAATTATGAAATTATGTAATTATTTTATAAATTATGTAAATTAATGAAATTTGAAAATTTTGCTTATGTGATTTTAGCATAGATGATGTATGGAATAATGAGATTATTATTGTAAATATATTATCGAAAATTTCAAGCAGGTGAATAGTAAAATACGCCAAATGGTAATAGAAACAGGGGAAACTCCGCTGGTTTCTCCTTAGAAAAATAATTAATATTAAAATATAACGAGAACAAATTATTAAAAGAATAAAGTAAGATAAGATAGGGTGCTCCGACACTGAGTGTAACATGTCTTGCTTGGCTACACTGTAGATGGGTAAGGAGTGTCACAGGATGCACAATAATGGCTAATGGGTGGATTGAAGAAAAATAAAGAACATAGATTAACTTTTTAGTGTATTGTTGTAACACCCCTTACCCGATCTACAGTGTAGTCAAGCAAGGAATGCCACGTTTTGTGTCGGAGCACCTTTCTTAACTTATTCCATTCATTTTCCATTTTAAGTTCACATTGATTTAAAATCAAATTATTTTTAAGCGGAGAAATTGTCAGAGTTTCTCCTGTTTTATTGATATTTAACCTGCTAAAATATTCACCTATTTAAAAATTCAACACAACAATTTCTATAATTTCAATTCATAATCTCTTGTTCATCCATATCCATTTTCATCACAATCTATATCATTAAACATTCATTTAATTCATTTACAAAAATACATATTGATTTACAACTCAAAATTTAATTTACAACTATGTATCTAATTACAAGTACATAATCATGCAGGTAAGGGCCCTTGCATTATACCAAAATAGTGAGTGGAGGTGACAGCAACTACTGCAGATCAGGCTCCAATAACCTCTGTCCAACTCTACTGTGCTTTATCTCTAGTACCTATGCAAGGAAAATTCATCGCGCTAAGCATTTCTGCTTAGTGGTGCAATAATATAATGAAAGTAGAATATATAACAAAAGTAAACATTTCATATTTGTAGTAACATAAAAGAGATACAATTTCAATTAATTATGAGTTATTTCACATTTTGTTGCTCTTTAGAAGCAATAGTTTTGTTTGAGATCTTTTCCATTCATTTGTTTATCATTCAACCCTCTTAACTCTTTTCAATGCACAAGCAACCTATAACAGAACTAACTGGACTGGATATGATAGTTTTACTAGCACTGGGTACTCGGTACCTCGGGCAGTCATACCATCGGTCACATAGTGTCTACCCGGTATGCAATATAATGGCATATAAGCCAAAATAATCACAGATGTAGAAAGCTCATAACAAGCACTAGACACTCGGTGCCTCGGGCCGTCATACCATTGGATATATAAATGTTTATCAAGTATGCAATAAAATCGAGCTTAAAAGCCATAGGCAGTACTGCTAAACTCATCCCTTCTTGGCATACCAATCTATCCAACCCATAAGCAAATGTCTAGGTATACATTGACAATTTAACATATTAAATCAATCAATGTTCTTATTATCTCATCACATGTATCATTCCAATCATAGTGGGTACATAAGTCCCAATCACATATTCACATAGTATACATGTTCATCAAACCATTAATGTTACATATAAATTATAATTCAAGTCACTTTTGACTGTTTCATGAATTTTCAAAATTGGTACTTTAACTTCCCCCATAAATTTGGCCAAGATGCAGAATCAATTTGGCCATGCTTTTTCCATGAAAGTTGTAGGTTTATGTCTTATGTTTAAATTGGCTTTGGAATTACTGAATTTGCATTTTTGTAGCTCAAGTTATTGCCATTTAACCAAAACTGGTCCAATGACCAATTTCGGTTTCAAGTCTGTCTAGAACATGGCAGGTTTCTGGAACTAGTTTGTCAAGCCATTTTGGATAGGTTACAGTGATAATTTGACTCCATGTTCTTCATATGAATTGTTCCCCTGTGTCTCAAGGTTACACAAGTTCAAGAATCACTCAATATTCAGTTTTTTAGAGTGAGTTATGGCTGATTGATCAACCCTTACTCACGGATACAATTTCCTGCAGTTTCCAGGTTTCTAGGTTTTTAGGTCAATTTTGCACTTAATATTCAGGTGTCTTACACCCAGAATTTGAGCAAGGTCTCTAGAATAAAGTTGTAGGCCTATGTCTTAGGTTTGCATATCATTTTAAATCATCTCATTTAGAGTTATATACTGAAATTTATGCCCTAAATATCACACGGAGGTCAAATGGCAATTTGCTGGAATCTCAATAAATACAAGTTTTAGTGTTTAGCACTTGTCCTAGCAATTCGACCCATTTGCCCTAGGATTAAAACACAAAAGTTGTAGCTATGTGTCTTAGCTTTAATTTGATTTAATTTCACTTTAATTGGTGTCGTGTAGCTCAACTTATGGCCAATTAACCATACTAGACTCAAGCTGTCCAGAATTTGCATCACTACACAACTCCCCTTTCCATTAACCTATTTGATATCCTCTTAACATACTCCAACAATTAACACATCCAAGAGTTATATATACACTCGATTGCATCGATTAGAGCATAAATAAGATAATCCTTAATTATACCAAACCCTAGCTAAATTTCTTAGAACTTCAAAATCAAGAAGAAATCATAGCATTAACCTTGTTCCTTAGGTTCCAACAACCTTCAATCACTCTTCAATTAACTCAAACTTCACTTCCCCTTGTTGAACTACTTCTTGGCTGAATTCCCTTGCTTTCTAAACTCCCAAATTTTTGTGATTTCTTAGGAGTTTTCTTCAATTCAATGTTGAATTTGGTGGTTTCAATTGATTTCCTAAAGAAATCATGGAAGAAACCTAGGGTTTCAAGCTTAATTTGGTGTGTTAATGGAAGAAAATATAAGAAAGAAAGAGAGAGAGAGAGAGAGCAAGGATGGACGGGAAACAAAGGAAGAAGATTATTGAAAATTTGCTCAAGTATTGATTTATATATTAATTTAATGTTCAATGGAAAATTTGTAAATAAGTAGAATGATAATTTTGTAATTATTTTGAAGTTTATAATCATTAAATTTGACTTTATTAATAATTATATTAAATTGCCATAATCTCAATTAATTAAATTAATCTAGCTTCATTCAATTAATAACTCTCATTTTTTATCAATATTGGACTTTTAAATTTAATTAACCAAATTTTGTTATTACCCGGTTAATGTTCATTTTTTCTATAATACTCGATAACTCCTTATCTTCCTCTGCTTTATGCTTATTTCTTTTCATTTTCTTGACTTATTAATTCATAGAAATGCCCTTAATTAAGTCTTCATTAAGAGTTTTATAGGGTTCTACTTGAATTTATGACAACCGGACTCATAGTCACTTCCTAGTGAGGTTACCCATCGCTGGGGCTTACGCTCATTTAACCAATTCCTATTTTACTTGTTTTATTTGTTAGTAGCATGCCCTAGAGCATATCATTTTATATGTATCTTGTACATATTTTATTAATAAAAGGCAATTTCACTTTTTCGTTTACGTAATGTATTTATGTTGTAATAGAAAAGGTCCATTGATATTTTGTTAGAAATTCTATTTTTAAGTTGTTAAGAATATGAGTGACATTATTTCTAGCACAAAGTATCATAAATTGGTTTAAAATCGAGGATACTTCACACAGGACATGACTTATCCAGAAAGATTGTAATCATGTTTGTTCCCAAGGTATTTATATGAGATAAGAATAAGATGGAGTGGTGAGTCTCATGCCACATAACAAACATGATAGGCACTTATACATGATAAGTAGGCCGAAGCAGTGACGCTTATGACAAGCACATGGAGTTTACTCTTGTCAATGCATTGTCTTATATCATATCAGTGCATAAAATCTTTAGACTTGAGATAATACAGTTATCTTGTATATAGGTGGTTTGAGTTTGATACTGCTTTCATACTTGTACTGTGTATGGGCATTTGTTGGCTCCTACTAGTTATATATATGGAGATAGGTGTTGATCAAGATGGAATATGTTACCCTAAGTAAATAGGGATTGATGGTTGTTGAATCCACCAAAAATTAAATTAACTGAAATTACCAGTAATAAAATATTTTCTGCAGTAAGTGGTAATCCCAATCGAACCCTAGAGACTGAGTTACTAAATTTCATGCACTTGTGTAACAGAAAAAGAATAAAGGTTCGGGGGTTGGGGGGGGGGGGGGAGAAGAGGTTGTAACACAAAATCAAGTTCAGAAATTAAAGAACTAAATTTAAATATGAAACTCTCAATTTAAACAAACTTTAGTCTAAGGTGATTTGCATTCCAATGCATGACTTGATCATAGACAAAAGAAATACAATTATCTCTTATTGAATACTTAACGTAGATTTACCAAATAGCGAGGTAAAACCCCTTACTTCCCTATACTCATCAATTCGAGCCAAGCACACTTGTTGACTCTAATAACTGATTTAAGAATAGGAAGTAGTTAAGCTAAACAACAATTTATAAAGCATAAATCATTTAATTCACCCTATTATTTTCTTAGGTTATTATCGAAAACTTGGATCATAATCAATAAAACCTAATTGCTACTCACATTCAATCTTACACAATAATTATGGATTATGAAGATGAATTAGCAATTGATCAAATCAAACAATTAACTAATAGGCCTTTTTAGCAAATCATTCAATAGATAAAAAATAATTAAATCAGGAAACAATAGATATTAAAAAAGGCATAATTTAAATTAAGAACCTAGTCTCACAAATCATGCATAAGAACTAAATCCCTTGAACTAAATTTAGAACTTAGCCACTCATGTTCATAGCTTAAAGAAAACTGAAGAAAAATAAAAAAGAAATCTAAAAAGAGAATGGAGAATGAGGGTCTTCTATGGTGTTTGGAGGTCTGAATGGTGTCTTTTGGGTGATGCCCAAAGATGGTCTTTATACTCAAAAACCTAATCCAAAAATAAGAGCCAAACTTGGAAAAGTTTTGAAATTCAAAAGATAGATTTTTTACTCTACAATCACAGCCGTTTTTCAGCCACTTCCCTTTTGAATCTGTCTCTGCCTTCTTCAAGAAAGTTGTAGCCCTATTTCTTAGCTTTCCAACGGGTACTCATTTGCCCAAATCTGAGGTCTACAGCCCAAGTTATGGGCCAAAAATTGAGACTGGTTATGACAGAGTATCTAGCCTATAATGACGACTTCATTACCATTTTTGACCATTAAAACTGCCTTATCTCTCTTCCAGCCCTTCATAAAAGTTGTAGAAGTGGCTTTTAAGGTTCAATTAGGCCTGGGTTTGATTCATTTGGACCTCCGAAGCTCCAGATATCAAATAATTCCCAAAACTGGTTATAACACATCATGTGTGGGCTTTTGTAATAAACCCATAGCTCATTTTAACAACCTTGGAGACTGATTTGGGCTTTGGTCCTTTTTGTCATTTGTAGTGCTCTATCTTAGCTTTTCAATGAATTAAACAACATTAGATTTCGAAACCCATAACTTTAGAAACACCTGAAAAATACAGCAAAAGTCAAATTATTGCAAATGCTGAAAATTTCTCCATTTAACACAATTATTCCAACAACTCTCTAAAAATATGCCTAATTGATAATTATACTTTAATCAACTGAATTAGGCATAAAAACACACTAGAAACACAAAATGTGATGGGAGTAAAATTAATAAATTATGCACTTATCAGGAATAAAATCCAATGTTCATTTAATTATTCTTAATGTTTCAAGTTCTTGACCAGGACAGATAGATTTAGTCAGAAAAGAGTTTCTGACAAGAAAATCTAATTAATCAAGAACTGAAATTAAAAGGGAACATAATATTCATAGCAAATGGGGTTTGACATTAACCATGACTCCAGCTCGAATTGGGATTTTGTAACAGAGAGATTCTAGTGCATAGTAACATATGATTATAGGTTCATTTAAGGTATTTCTTGTTACTGATTGGGTGGCCATGGCACGCTATGCTAGGTATCAACCATGGTCTATGAGGTGCCTAAAATGATTTAGAGAAATCATTTAGGGTAAGAAAGAGTTCTGATGATATTAAAAGTTAATATCATATCTCATTGCCAATTAGTGATGAGCCTACTGAGTCACACACATACACAAGTTAATCAGTCAAGTAAAATGTGATTTAATTGATTAGTTAAAGAGTTTAATTAATTAATTAATTAAGTTTGGTTTGCAATAAGATTGCAAAGTCCCTAGCATGGCTTGAAACCAAATCTAGGTTATTGGATGTATAGTATAAGTTAAATTTATATTTAAAGTGTTTAAATATTAATTTAATTGTGAGAAATTAATTAATGGAGATTAATTAATTAATTTATATTTGATATAAATTGATTAGAAGAGGAGAAATAATGATTTTGGATTGAGAACTCAAAATTAAAACATAAGGGTAATTTGGTCATTTCACATGCATGAGATGGTGACACATGGCACCATATAAGCTTGCCATTTGTCTTCCTATCATGCAAGGTGATCAAAGTCAAGATTAAGTATAACTTTGACACTTGGCTTAGTGTGATTAAGTCAATTAAAAATAAGATGTAATGTGGTGGTGACATGTGGTAAAGGGTTTAAGTGATTGTTTGACCTAATTATAAAATGGAAAGGAAAAAAAAGAAACACACAACTCTCTCTTGTCTCAAAGGTGGTGGCACCTCTCTCCCATCTTCTTGTCTTGCTTTCTTCATCAATTCAAAGAGAAATCATTCATTCCCTTTGAATTAAAATTGCTAGAAATTATTTCTAGTGTCTTATACACACATATAACCTCTCTAAAAGGAAAACCCTAAATTATAATTGGTTGGCAAGGCTTGAGAAGCAAAATTAAGGGCTGCCCATTGGTGATCTTGGTGTGGACAAGCTAGAGGGACAACACTTGGGGTCCTAAGAGCTTCCTAAAGGTGTCAATTGCATCCATAGTGCATCAAAGAGGTTAGTGCCCAAACTCCTCTTTCAAACTAGGGTTTAATTGAATTAATTTGTTAATTCACAATCTTAAATGGCAAATGAAGATCCTAATACATATTAAAAGTGTTTTTATATGCAATTGAGCATTGAAATTAATTAGGTACATAAGAGATGTGGCATGATGCATGAAACCCTAGAAGAAAATTTTTGAAATTAAATGCTCCAATGCACCAATTATCATGCTTCTACTCCTTCAATTGGTATCAAAGCCACTATATTTGCCATTAGGATTGAATATGAGATTTAATTGTGTGATTGGATCAAATTTGGATTGATCTAAAGCTGTTTGGTTGCCATATGTGTGGCGGCATGTATGTTGATTATGCTTTAAGAGGTGGCGGCATGGTTGAGTACCCCAAGGGTGCGCATGGTTTTGGGTTTTTGGGCTTCTATATACAATTGTTGTATATCTTAAGGCCCATAATTAGGCCCATACCTAATTAAATTATTTTATTAGGAATTTTAATCACACAATTAATTTATGAAAATTATTTTCATAGAGTTAAATTTGAAAAGGGTTTCTAAATTTAATGTGTTTGAATGAGATTCAAATCTGAATTTTTTGATTGAATATGTGATATTCAATTTAATTTTTTAGTATGTATATTTTATTTAATTGTTAAATTTTAATATGCATGATGGATGATCATAGACAATAAAAGACCAATATGATTAGATTTATTTCTTTTATTTTTCTTTGGGTTGTAAAATAATTAATTTTATTTTAGTGGCATATATTATAAGTGTTGTAATAATTTGGGTTGTAATTTCATTTATTTGAGGACTTTAAAGTCCATATT
Organism: Hevea brasiliensis; assembly: GCF_030052815.1. NCBI lineage: Eukaryota > Viridiplantae > Streptophyta > Magnoliopsida > Malpighiales > Euphorbiaceae > Hevea > Hevea brasiliensis. Next base: position 81,587,208 of record NC_079496.1, read on the forward strand.
CTTGTAAATTTGCCTTGGTATGCCAAGGATTACAATGTAATTGGATTATAAGAAGATCAAGGAGGTCAAGAGAATTTGTGGGACCAGTGGGAGGAAATCAAGATCAATGGTTGATTATGTACTTCTTCAGCCACTCTTGTAAATTGAATAAATGAAATACACCTAGGAATGCTCTAATTCAATTCTTGGTGGCTCAGAATTGAATCCCTTAGAAAGTCCATGATCATACCATATTATTTGTTTATCCATGTATGCATGAGATGTATGTGAATGTATGCAACTATATGATATATGTAGGCCAATTGGATAATGTGCAAAGTGAGACGATAATAGTAATTAAGTCGACCACAAAATCTTACAAACAAATAATTAAGTTGGAAATGGTATAATTAAAGTAATTATATCATGGGCCCTCCATTGAGGCAATTATTTTAAGAAATTTTAAATACTTGCATGTGATGTATTTAATTTAAGAGATTTTCTTAAGAATAATTTTTAAGCATGAGATGTTGTAAATATGTAAATAGTTGATGGCCAATAATGGATGTGCCCAAGGACATTAAAATTATTTGCATGTTTACTAGCTTAATGGGATCAACTTAACTAATGCAAGATGAATCAATAATGGATGTGCCTGAGATTTTTAGCATTAGGAGCTAGATAAATAATTGAACCTCACATGAGATGTGATGGGCAAGGAGTTGCTCACTTATAGTTTATTGTAATTCCAATAATGGATGTGCCTGAGGATGATCAATAAGACTATAAAAATTCAATTACCTACTAGAAATCCATCCAACTAGGATTTTCGTTTCCTACTTTGGAAGTGCAGGATTCGCTAAGTTAGTGGAAGGATCAATTTGATTAAAAGACCATAATCATTTTGGTTAATTACTTGTTACATTTACTAATTAATCTGGTTATTTTTTGCAGTTAATTTTCTAATAATAATGAGCACACAATAACCACCACCATCCAATATCCTTGCGAGCATACTTGATCACAATAGGTTGACGGGACCTAATCTTTCTGATTGGCTAAGAAATTTAAAACTTGTCCTGAACCTAGAACGTATTGGATATGTTCTAGACTTAAAGGTTCCTGGTCCCTTAACTCTAGAGGCAACTCAAGAGGAACATGATACTTTGGATAAGTGGAAGGAGCATGATATGAGAGCCAAATATTACATGCTTGCTTCTATGAGTAATAAGCTACAGAAGCAGCATGAAAACATATAACACCCCTATATTCGGTAGTGCATTCTACTGTTCTGGTGACCAGTGTTTGTCCGGACAGTTAGAATGCCTGGAACTACACTTAAATATTAATGAGAAGACATGAAATAATGAAATACAATAGAGGAAAATACAAGAAAAACAAAGGAAAAATAAGAGCAATGAAATGTAATTAAGTTAAACGAGCCAAAAACCGTAGCGATAGGTGATTGCACCGGGAAGTTGCGGCGAGGACCGTTGACTAGCCGTAGACCGCGGGGAACCCTGAAAAATATTTTTAAAACTTAAATAAACATCTATTGAAGTATAAATGACATTAGAAATGTCAAAGAAAAATTAATTAATTAGTACAAAGAAAAACGAGAAATTGAGAAACCGATAAAAATCGGTGTTACCGAAAAATCAGAAATACAATCCGAATAGGGGCATTTTGGTCAATTGACACCCCGAGTTGCCTTTTGACCTAAATATCCATTAAAAAAAATGATATTAAACTCTGAAAATGTCATAAAAAAATTAATTATGGTACATAACATTAATAGTGGAAGTATGGTGGCATAAATGCAAATTATGGAAAAATTGGAGTAATTAATTCATTAATCTAAGTTAGTGCTCCACTAACCTCAACATTTGGACACCTAAAAGCTAAAGTGGACAGAAGATGAATTCATCTTCAACCTGTGACACCTCTTACTCGACAATAGTGTAGCCGAGCAAGATATGCCACACAGTGTACCGGAACACCCTATTTTATTCCAATCATTTTTATTCATCCTGAATTTATTTTTTTTTCCATAGTTATGAAGCATAATTTGTGAAATATAATTCATTTAAGTCATTTATTAAAATTATAAATTTATTTGAGGTCTAAAAATAGAGAAAACAGTTCTTCGGAACCTGTGAAAAACACTTCCAAATTTTCAATCAATCCCAAACTCCATTTCATCAATAATATCTCAATATTTTTCAATAATAGTAATCATCTCAAGTTCTCAACATTAATCCACAATTTTATTTAAATTCAAAATCAACTAAAATTTCTTGAAGTTATTCTCAAATTATATTAATTAACAAAATCTTTACAAAATATGTACATCAACATATCATTACATAAGTTTACATGAGTTCATAGTTCACAAATCTCAAACTACTACCTATTACAAAATGCAAAAAATATAATTTCAAAAAGGACCTAAAGGTCCTACCACTGATGCACTGTAGAAGAGAGGTGACTCTGACTGTAAGCAGATTTGTGTCCTCAGCCAGTCTGTGGTTTGCTGGGCTCTCGGTCGGTCTCTCCAGAACCTACGCGTGGCAAAAAGTAACGCGCTAAGCAATAATGCTTAGTGGTGCCAATAATAAAATAAAAAGAAATAATAGAAAGCAAATATGCAGTGCATATTCTGATGTCTTATGCAGACAATTTTTCAATAATTATTTGTAGTCATATTTATTTTGTACTTGTTATATTCATTATTTCATTAAATTTATCCACTTTCATTTTTGGTTACCCAAGTAATCTATACTGGATGACTGGATTGGATAAATGAAGGAACGGAAGCGTGAAAAACACAAGTTTATACCATTGAATTCAAAAATTTTCACCTAGGGTCACATGCATCATGCAAGATTTATTTTTATCTATTTGATTTCAATGATAAACAACATATTAAAACTCTTTTAATATGTTTTTGGATCGGTATTTGCCATTTAAGATTTTAAAATTAATCATATTAATTTTAGAACCCTAGATTAAATCAAGAACGATTACACTAACCTCTTGATGCACTGCAGCGTGTCTGCGCCTTTGAGATTCGTCTTCAGGACACCAAATGTTGTCCCTCTAGCTTGTCCACACCAAGAACACCTATGGCAGCCCTTGACCAGCCTCTAAAGCTTTTTCTATTAATTAGAAATTCAAGTTCTGCCTTTTAAGAGATTAGAGATGTAAACAGGACACTAGAAACAATTTCTAGTGTTCTTAATTCAAGAGATTGATGGCTAATCTCTTTGAATTGATGAGAGATGAAGACAAATAGCTGGAGAGGCTCAAAGTGGCGTGACAAATGAGAGGAGAGGCTGCTGGTTCTTTTTTCTTTTCATAACCACACTTAAATAGCTAGGTTAACACATTAAACCCTAGCCACATGTCACCTTTTGATTAGCTCTAGGTTTAAGTGACCCAATCAAATTGTGCCAAGTGTCAAACCTATATTTAATCTTGATTTTAATCATCTTACATGATTAAAAAACATTTGGCAAGCTTATGTGTAATGCCATGTGTCACCATCTCATGATGCCACGTGTCACACTGCAAAATGACCAAAATGCCCCTGTGTCTTAATTTTGAGTTCTCAACCCAAAATAATTATTTTTCTTCTTCTAATTAATTTATATCAAATATAAATTAATTAATTAATCTCTATTAATTAATTTCTCATTAATTAAATTCATATTTAAACACTTTAAATATAAATTTAACTTATATTATACATCCAATAATCTAGATTTGGTTTCAAGTCATGCTAGGGACTTTGCAATCTAATTGCAAACCAAACCTATTTAATTAATCAATTAAACTCTTTAATTAATTAATTAAATCATATTTAATTACGTGATAACTTGTGTATGTGTGTGACTTACTAGGCTCATCACTAATTGGCAATGAGACATGATATCAACTCTTAATATCATCAGAACTCTTTCTTACCATAAATGATTTCTCAAAATCATTTTATGCACCTCATAGACCATGGTTAACACCTAGCATAGCATGCCATGGCCACCCAATAAGTAATAAGGTTTACCTTAAATGAACCTATAATCATATGTTACCATGCACTAGAATCTCTCTGTTACAAAATCCCAACTCAAGCTGGAGTCATGTTTTATGTCAAACTCCATTTGCTATGAATATTATGTTCTCTTTTAATTTCAGTTCTTGATTAAAAAGATTTTCTCATCAGAAACTCTTTTCTGAATAAATCTATACATCTGGCCAGGAACTTGAAACATCAAGAACAATTAAATGAACATAGGATTTTATCTCTATTTACTTAGAGGAACAGAATCCATCTTGATCAACACCTACCTCCATATATAACTAGTAGGAGCCAACACATGCCCATATACCCATACATAGTACAAGTATGAAAGCTGTATGAAACTCAACCTACCTATTTACCGGATATCTGTGCTATCTCAGGTCTAAAGATTATATGGACAGATATGATTTATGATAATACATTGACAAGAGTAAACTCTATGTGGTTGTCATAAGTGTCACTGGTTCGACCTACTTATCATTTATAAGTGCCTATCATGTTTGTCATATGGTATGAGACTCACCATTCCATCTTATTTATATCTCATATAAATAAATTGGGAACAAACATGAATACAAACTTTTTGGATAAGTCATGTCCTTATTATGAAGTATCCTCGATTGTGAACCTATTTATGATACTTCGTGCTAGAAATATTGTCACTCATATTCTTAACAACTTAAGAATAATATTTCTAACAAAATATCAATGGACCTTTTCTATTACACATAAATATATTATGTAAACGGAAAAGTGGAAATGCCTTTATTAATAAAAATATGTACAAGATACATACTAAATGATATGCTCTAGGGCATACTACTAACAATCTCCCACTAGCACTAGAGCCATTCATTACAATATCTTAGACCTATCTTCTCAAGATGTCGGTCTAACTGAGTCTGTGACATAGGCTTAGTGAATGGATCAGCTGGATTTTTCAGCTGATGTTATTTTTCTGCATGGCTATATCGCCTTGCCCAACTATATATCTGATAATGTGGTAGTGCCTTTTTATGTGTTTGGATTTTGGTGAGACCTTAGTTCCTTAGTCTGTATGACTGCTCCATTATTGTCACAGTGTAGTGGAACTGCTGACTCAATGGAAGGAACTACTGTAAGTTCTGTCACGAACTTCTTTATCCAAACAACTTCTTTTGCAGCATCTGATGCAGCAATATACTCAGCCTCAGTAGTGGAATCTGCAGTCGTGCTCTGTTTGGAACTCTTCCAACTGACTGCACCTCCATTACAAATGAACACATATCCAGAGGTAGACTTTCTATCATCGATATTTGATTGGAAGTCAGAATCAGTATAACCATCTAATTGCAAGTCTCCACCTCCATAAATCAAGAATAAATCCTTAGTTCTTCTCAAGTACTTAAGGATATTCTTGACTGCTATCCAGTTTTCTAAACCTGGATTGGATTGATACCTGCTAGTCAAACTAACAGCATATGCGATATCTGGCCTAGTACACAACATTGCATACATTAAACTTCCAATAGCCGAAGCATATGGAATCCTGGCCATCTTATCTCTTTCTTCAGGTGTCTTTGGAGACATCTCTTTAGAAAGATGGATACCATGTCTCACTGGTAACAATCTTCTCTTGGAATCAAGCATGTTAAACCTCTTTAACACCTTTTCCAAGTATAGACTTTGGGATAAACCAATTATTCTTTTCGCTCTATCTCTATAGATGCGAATCCCAAGAATATAGGTTGCCTCCCCTAAGTCTTTCATGGAGAATGTATTTGACAACCATACCTTTATAGTCGTCAACATACCTGTGTCATTACCCATCAACAGTATGTCATCCACATATAAGACAAGGAAAGTGATAACACTGTCATTAACCTTCTTATATACACATGGCTCATCCTCATTTTTTGATAAAACCGAAGGATTTAATGGCTTCATCAAAACGGATGTTCCAACTCCTCGAAGCTTGTTTCAACCCATAAATGGATCGCTTTAGCTTGCATACCTTGGAACCATCTTGGGATTCAAATCCCATAGGTTGTTCCATGAAAATGTTTTCTTCAATGTATCCATTGAGAAAAGCTGTTTTGACATCCATCTGCCAAATCTCATAATCATAGTATGCAGCTATTGCTAATAAAATCCTAATTGATTTAAGCATGGCAACAGGCGAGAAAGTCTCCTCATAGTCTATTCCTTGCCTTTGGTGAAACCCTTTCGCTACTAGCCTTGCCTTATAGGTCTCTACCTTTCCATCAGAACCAATTTTCTTCTTGAAAATCCATTTGTTCCCTATAGGTACAATACCTTCAGGTGGGTCAACAAGATCCCAAACTTGATTCTTATACATGGAATCAATCTCGGATTTCATAGCATCAATCCATTTTGAAGAGTCTATATCTGATATAGCTTCTTCATAGGTAAGTGGATTATCTCCATGATCTACTTCTTCATGAGTAGACAACTCTTGTTCTTCTTCATGAAGAAAACCATATCTCACTGGTGGGTGAGATACCCTGGTTGTTCTACGAGGAACAGCTGTAGATGTTTCATCAATGGGTATAGGTTGACTAGATGGATTTATATCCATCGATGCGATGGTTGGTCGAATTCTCCAATTCTAACTCTATTTGCCTTCCTTTGCCTCCTTCTTGAACAAACTGTTGTTCAAGAAATGTGGCATCTCTACTTATCACAACCTTTTGTGAAGTAGGCAAATAAAAATAATATCCAAAACTATCTTTTGAATATCCAACAAATCGACCTTTTTCTGATCTGGTCTCCAATTTATCAGTGTTCAGCTTTTTGATATAAGCTGGACAACCCCAAATCTTAACATGCTTAAGACTTGGTTTTCTTCCATGCCATATCTCATAATGTGTGGAAGAAACTGATTTTGATGGAATCCTATTCAGAATATACAAAGCTGATTCTAATGCAAATCCCCAAAAGAAGATTGGCATATCAGTATAGCTCATCATACTACGTACCATATCCAATAGGGTACGATTTCTCCTTTCAGATACACCATTCAGTTGTGGCATTCCTGGAGGAGTCAGCTGAGAAACAATGCCATGCTCTCTCAAGTATTCATCAAATTTAGTACTCAAATATTCACCTCCACGATCTGATCGAAGAGCTTTAATACTCTTTCCTGTTTGATTTTCTACTTTAGATTTAAATTCTTTGAACTTTTCAAAGGATTCATGTTTGTATTTCATCAAATACAAATACCCAAATCATGATTTATCATCAGTAAAGGTAATAAAATAATGAAAGCCCCCTCTAGCCATTTCTTTAAATGGACCACATACATCACTATGTATTAGCTCCAAAATATTTTCAGCTCTTAGCCCTTGTCCAACAAAGGGTGATCTAGTCATTTTGCCCTAAAGGCAAGATTCACAAGTTGGAGCAGGCTCAGAGCCCAATGAGGATAGAATCCCCATTTTCTCCAATTTTGCAATCCTATCTTCAGCAACATGACATAACCTTAAGTGCCAAATATATTTTGAACTTGAGTTGGTTTTCACCATGGCATTGCATTCTTTTAGATTGCTATACTCTGCTGATGGAAACACTTTCTTCGGCAATGGAAACACTTTCTGTTGGCGGTGGAAACACTTTCCTTTGCCTTTGTCGACTTTGGTCTTCCCTTTACGTTTAGCTATTTTCTTGGAAGGACCAGGAATCAAGTTTCTTTTCTTATTGCCCTTCTTCTTGTTGGACTTTCCAGTGAAGAAGATGCAACAAAGCTACCTCTTTTCCTTTATTGCACGGCATATTCTTTTGGGCAATAACCAGCATGTTGAGTAAACCGGCTAAGGTGCATTCTGTTTAGTCATATGGAAATTTGTCACAAAATTTCCAAAAGACTCGAGGAAGGGATGAAGGATCAAATCTGCTGTAGTTGGAAATCCATGTTGAAGTCAAGATGTTCCAAGCTGCTCAATCATCGAATCATCTTGTGGACATGATCCCCAATATTCATCCCTCGGACATCCTCATACGGAATAGCTGTCTAGATATCTCATACCTAGCATTCTCTTTGTGCTCACCATACAACTCTTGTAGGTGAAGGAGGATCTCACTCGCACTCTACATGTTCTCATGTTGCTTCTGTAACTCATTACTCATGGAAGCAAGCATGTAACACTTAGCTCTCATATCATGCTCCTTCCACTTGTCCAAAGTTTCATGTTCCTCTTGTGTGGCCTCTGGAGGTAAGGGACCAGGAACATTTGAATCTAGAACATATCCTATATGTTCAAGGTTCAGGACAAGTTTCAAATTTCTTAGCCAATCAGACAGATTAGGTCCTGTCAACCTATTGTGATCAAGTATGCTTGCAAGGATATTGGATGGTGGTGGTTGTTTTGTGCTCATTATTATCAGAAAATTAACTGTAGAAAATAACCAGATTAATTAGTAAATGTATCATGTAATTAACCAAAATGATTATGGTCTTTTAATCAAATTGGTCCTCCCACTAACTTAGCGAATCTTACACTTCCAAAGTAGGAAACGGAAATCCTAGTTGGATGGATTTCTAGTGGGTGATTGAATTCTTATAATTCTATTGATCATCCTCAGGTACATCCATTATTGGAATTACAATAAACTATAAGTGAGCAACTCCTTGCCCATCACATCTCATGTGAGGTTCAATCCTTTACCTAGCCCCTAATGCTCAAAATCTCAGGTACATCCATTATTGACTTATCTTGCATTAGTTAAGTTGATCCCATTGAGCCAGTAATTATGTAAATAATTTTAATGTCCTCAGGTACATCCAATATTAGCCACCAAACCATTTACATATTTACAACATCTCATGCTTAACAATTATTCTTAAGAAAATCTCTTAAATTAATTGCATCTCATGCAACTATTTAAAATTTCTTAAAATAATTGCCCCAATGGAGGGCCTATGTTATAATTACTTTAATTATAGCATATCCAACTTAATCATTTGTTTGGAAGATTTTATGGTCATTCTAATTACTATTAAGGTCTCACTTTGCACATTATCCATTTAGCATGCATATATCATATAATTGCATACATTCCCATACATCTCATGCATTCATGGATAAGCAGTAAATATGGTATGATCATGGACTTTCTAAGGGATTCAATTCTGAGCCACCAAGAATTGAATCAGGGCATTCCTAGGTGCATTTCATTCATTCATTTTACAAGAGTTGCTGAAGGAGTACATAATCGACACTTGATCTTGAATTCCTCCCACTGGTCCCACCAATGCTCTTGACCTCCTTGAACTTCTTGCAATCCAATATTACATAGTAATCCTTGGCATACCAAGGCGAATTTACAAGAACTTAAATAAATGAAATTACAACCCAAAAATTATTACAAACTTAATAATACATGCCCAAAATAAATTAAAATAAATTAATTAATTTACAATCCCAAAGAAATATAAAAGAAATAAATCCAATCACATTGGTCTTTTATAGTTCATGATCATCCATCATGCATATCACTATTTAACAATTAAATAAAACATACATACTTAAATTAAATTGAATATCTCATATTCAACTTAAAAATCCAGATTTGAATATGATTCAAATAAATTTAAAAATTCAGATTTGAATCTCATTCAAACAAATTTAAAAATTCAGATTTGAATCTCATTCAAACAAATTTAAAAATTCAGATTTGAATCACATTCAAACAACTTCAAAAATTCAGATTTGAATCACATTCAAACATTTTTAAAAAAATCAGATTTGAATCACATTCAAATATTTTTTAAAAAATCAGATCTGAATTTTATTGAATCAATTTTAAAAAATCAGATTTAAATATGATTCAAACAACTTTAAAAATTCAGATTTGAATCACATTCAAACAACTTTTAAAATTCAGATTTGAATCACATTCAAACAATTTTTAAAATTCTGATTTGAATCATAATTTAATTGTGTGATTAAAACAACTAATTAAACACTTTAATTAGTCAAAGAATAGGCCTTAGATCATACAACAATTGCAGAATTAAAAGCCAAACCTTGAACCACCCATGGAACCATTGTTGCCGCCACCAATGGTGGCTTCACCATGTGTGCCGCCACACCTCTTGATCCAGCCAGCAATGGATCAATCATCTCATGATCAAATCACACAATTAAATCATATAATAAACAATCTAAATGGCAAATAGTGGCTCTGATACCAATTGAAGGCAGGCGTGAAAAACACAAGTTTATACCATTGAATTCAAAAATTTTCACCTAGGGTCACATGCATCATGCAAGATTTATTTTTATCTATTTGATTTCAATGATAAACAACATATTAAAACTCTTTTAATATGTTTTTGGATCTGTATTTGCCATTTAAAATTTTAAAATTAATCATATTAATTTTAGAACCCTAGATTAAATCAAGAACGATTACACTAACCTCTTGATGCACTGCAACGTGTCTGCGCCTTTGAGATTCGTCTTCAGGACACCAAATGTTGTCCCTCTAGCTTGTCCACACCAAGAACACCTATGGCAGCCCTTGAACAGCCTCTAAAGCTTTTTCTATTAATTAGAAATTCAAGTTCTGCCTTTTAAGAGATTAGAGATGTAAACAGGACACTAGAAACAATTTCTAGTGTTCTTAATTCAAGAGATTGATGGCTAATCTCTTTGAATTGATGAGAGATGAAGACAAATAGCTGGAGAGGCTCAAAGTGGCGTGACAAATGAGAGGAGAGGCTGCTGGTTCTTTTTTCTTTTCATAACCACACTTAAATAGCTAGGTTAACACATTAAACCCTAGCCACATGTCACCTTTTGATTAGCTCTAGGTTTAAGTGACCCAATCAAATTGTGCCAAGTGTCAAACCTATATTTAATCTTGATTTTAATCATCTTACATGATTAAAAAACATTTGGCAAGCTTATGTGTAATGCCATGTGTCACCATCTCATGATGCCACGTGTCACACTGCAAAATGACCAAAATGCCCCTGTGTCTTAATTTTGAGTTCTCAACCCAAAATAATTATTTTTCTTCTTCTAATTAATTTATATCAAATATAAATTAATTAATTAATCTCTATTAATTAATTTCTCATTAATTAAATTCATATTTAAACACTTTAAATATAAATTTAACTTATATTATACATCCAATAATCTAGATTTGGTTTCAAGTCATGCTAGGGACTTTGCAATCTAATTGCAAACCAAACCTATTTAATTAATCAATTAAACTCTTTAATTAATTAATTAAATCATATTTAATTACGTGATAACTTGTGTATGTGTGTGACTTACTAGGCTCATCACTAATTGGCAATGAGACATGATATCAACTCTTAATATCATCAGAACTCTTTCTTACCATAAATGATTTCTCAAAATCATTTTATGCACCTCATAGACCATGGTTAACACCTAGCATAGCATGCCATGGCCACCCAATAAGTAATAAGGTTTACCTTAAATGAACCTATAATCATATGTTACCATGCACTAGAATCTCTCTGTTACAAAATCCCAACTCAAGCTGGAGTCATGGTTTATGTCAAACTCCATTTGCTATGAATATTATGTTCTCTTTTAATTCCAGTTCTTCATTAAAAGATTTTCTCATCGAAACTATTTTAAGAATAAATCTATCTGTCCTGGCCAGGAACTTGAAACATCAAGAACAATTAAATGAACATAGGATTTTATCTCTATTTACTTAGAGGAACAGAATCCATCTTGATCAACACCTACCTCCATATATAACTAGTAGGAGCCAACACATGCCCATATACCCATACATAGTACAAGTATGAAAGCAGTATCAAACTCAAACTACCTATATACAGGATAATTGTGCTATCTCAGGTCTAAAGATTATATGCACTGATATGATTTATGACAAAACATTGACAAGAGTAAACTCCATGTGCTTGTCATAAGTGTCACTGGTTCGGCCTACTTATCATTTATAAGTGCCTATCATGTTTGTTATATGGCATGAGACTCACCATTCCATCTTATTTATATCTCATATAAATAACTTGGGAACAAACATGAATACAATCTTTCTGGATAAGTCATGTCCTTATTATGAAGTATCCTCGATTGTGAACCTATTTATGATACTTCGTGCTAGAAATATTGTCACTCATATTCTTAACAACTTAAGAATAATATTTCTAACAAAATATCAATGGACCTTTTCTGTTACACATAAATATATTATGTAAACGGAAAAGTGGAAATGCCTTTATTAATAAAAATATGTACAAGATACATACTAAATGATATGCTCTAGGGCATACTACTAACAATAAATGGGTAAACTGGCACTGGGTATCAAGTACCTCGGGTTGTCACACCATCGGTCACATATGTATCTCCCGGTGTGCAACAGAACAGCTAATAAGCTGTAATAACATTAGGCACAAGGCCAAGTATCAACATAATATCAGAATGGCTAAAAGCCATGAAATCACAAAATGACATAATGCCATGTGCAGTACTGCTAACTGAACCCTATTGGCATGCCAACCTATCCAAACCAATCTTGCTAGGTGTACTAGGGCATTTTACACTTTTAAACTTTACAATTCTTGAAATTTAAGTATAGGTGTTACTATTCATTTCATTAGTCAACTAAAATATTGACTTTTGCATAGACAATAGGTACATTGATTCTAATACTCCCAACATACCACATTTTGCATTCTAAAGTTGTTGGTATTGGTTGCCAATACCATTTCTAAGCTTAATATTAGTTATCCAAAATTTTCAGATTTCAAGCCTCGTATTTTCTGTTCCATTGGTCATTTGTATAGTAGGAATTTGGCAAAATTGTCTTCATGAAAGTTGTTCCTTATTTTGTTTAGTTAGATTTCCTTTTTTGAATCACTCCATTTGGAGTTTTGTAGCTCAAGTTATGGCCTAAACACCATAACTGGCCGGATTGGACAGAATCCAAAATTCTGGGCAAAACTGGTTCTGCCAAATTTGGTAACCTAAGCTTGGTTAGCAATTTGACTAAGTTATGGTCAGAATTTGGATTTGTGTTCTTCATGAAAGTTGTAGGTATATGTCTCAGCTTTTTGCTAGTAACATTTCAGGTCAATTGGACCTTTTTACATTGAGTTATGACCAAATGAATAGATACTGTTCATTTGGTCATTTTGCCCAGGCAGAATGCAAGTCACCCGGATTTGGGCAATTTTTAGGTCAACTTGGTTTGGTTTTCTTGTAACACCCCTAAGTTCGGTAGTGCGTTCTACTGTTCCGGTGACCAGTGTTGTCCAGACAACTAGGATGCCTAGAACTACACTTCGATATGAGTGAGGAGACATAAAATAATGAAATAAAAGAAAAGAAAATACAAGAAAAACAAAGGAAAATAATAGCAAAGAAATGTAACCAAGTTAAATGAGCTAAGAACCATAGCGATGGGTGACCACACCGGGAAGTTGCGGCGTGGACCGTTGACTAGTCCTGGACCGCGAGGAACCCTGAAAAATATTTTTAGGACTTAAATAGACACCTATTGAAGTATAAATACCATTAGAAATATAAAAAAAAAATTAATTAGTACAAAAAAAAGTGAGAAATCGAAAAACGGACAAAACCCGGTGTTACCGAAAAATCGGGAATGCAACCCGAACAGGGGCATTGTGGTCACTTGACATTTCGAGTTGTCTTTTCACCTAAATGTCCATTAAAAATAAATGATATTACATTTGGAAAATGTCATGAAAAAATAAATTTGTGGTACCTAATGTAAATAGCAAAAATGGGAAGCTTAATGTGGGAAAATGAAATCTTAGATTAAACTAATAGTTAATTTTGACATAGTGCTCCACTAACTCATTTAAGTGGACCACTAGCACTTCATTTGGACAGAAGATCATCTTCTTCCTCACTTCTCCAAGAACCAGCCGAATTGCTCCATTGAAGAACCTCCATGGCCATCCAAGGCCAAGCTCCATGCAACCAAGATTTAGTCATATTTTTCACTAGCTTCCTTCACAAAAACTGTTCCACACCACTTGGGCAGTAGATAGGCAGCAAGAAGACCAAGTTTTGGAGAGATTTTGAATAGTTTCCAAAGTAGGAAGTTTGTGTTTTTGGTTAGTGCTTCATTAAAGTTAGTAAGAATGTTATGAGTACTTGAATTATGGAGAGATTTTTGAGGTTTGATGTTTAAAGGGAGAGGTGTATTTTTAGCAGCCATGGAAACTCCTTAAGGGCAGTTTATTCTTGCTTGTAAATGGTAGATTAAAGGGTTGATTTTGTGTTTATGTGTATAGGAATTTATTTGGGTGATTTATATTAAGTATATGTAAATGTGTACTTGAATTTGGAAGCTTGGAAACTAATGGAGTGTGATGTATGAATCGGCAGCTTGATTTGGTGAACCATAAAAATGTTATTTCATGTTTGGTTTATGGAATATTAATTTTGAATTGTGGTAGTTGTCATGACAGCTTGGGTATATGTATGATGGTGTGAGGTTGGACATGTAAATGAGCTAGGTTAGGTGATTGAATTGTTATAATTTGAGCTTGAAAAATTCTGCACTATATGGTACATGTTGAGTGTGATTATAAGCTACCAAAATGACCAACAATATGTTGTGAAATGTGTTTAGGTTAGGAGACAAACTAGAATTGGCATGAATTTGTGGTTTGGTAAGTGTTAAAAGTGACCTTTGATGAGTAATGAACAAAATGCAATAGGGCAGTTTATGTTTTGGGCCTAGAACCTTAAGAGTGTGGCTCCAATTGGTATGAGACCAATTGGAGGTGAAACTGGGCACAAAATGTGCCAACTTTCATGAAGGAAGCTTACCAAAATTCTGCTTGTAGGGTAACTTGAAAAATGACCAAATCCGGATTAGTGCAATTAAGGCCTGAAAATTGACCATTTGGGCAGCAGTTAGTTTTTTTGCCATAACTCACTCAAAACAGGTCCAATTGACCTAAAATTTTGACCATGAATAGCTAAGACCTATATCTACAAGTCTTATGGAGACACTAAAGCCCAGAAATGACCATAAGCAAGTCAAACAGCTTGCACAAGTTCGGGTCCAAAAACTGGCCGAACCTAAAATGACCTAAAATGACTTAAACTGACCAATTTTGATGCATTTTGACCAGCAATAGTAAAATGACTATAACTTGGTCTACATAACTCAGAATGACCTGAAATTTTGCCCACGTGCAATAAGACATAGATTTACAAATTTATAGTTTTGACCGAAACTCGAAAACCGAGGGAACTAGGTCGTCCGGCTAGGTCAAACTAGTATCCCGGAATCCAGCAAATTGCAATAAAATACAAAATACATGGAAATAAATTTGGTAATATGTACTAACCCTAAAAGGCTACAAATGTGACATATTAGTAACATTAAAACCTAATTTACCTAGAATGCATCGAGGGTCGACATATTAGGTTGACTAAGCAAATAATAGAATTCAGTGAATTAATTATCAAGCATTATCGCTAGAGACAGTTAAATGAGTACTGAAACACTTTAAATTGTGTTTCTCAGTTAGGAAAGACTCAGGGAAAGGGAAGGAAACACTGACTCAAGGCCAGGAGACAGTTATCAAAGGTTTGTGCACAACAGTTATTTCTTTTGAATTTTTCAATTGAAATAAATTATGACTATTTGTATATTATTGTTTTCAATTATGGAAATGTGTTTGAATGGATACTTATTGCTTGAAAAGCATTGTAAATGATTTGAAACTATGGAAAAAATTATTTAGTGTGATTTGTGAAAATTGAAGTTAATTATGAATTGTGTTGTCATTTTGTGAATGAAATTATGACTTTCGAAATTTATTGGATTCTCACGAATCATTTGAATAAAATGTTTGGAATTGATTTTGTGTTCACACTTAGCATGATAGTATCACATTATTCCTCCTCCATTTATGCGGTTGAGATCGTTTATTTCCTCCCTCTCTGGCTTGCCAATTGAGGTTGAGATCGGATGAGTACTCATTATATAGCTAGCTTTCTCCCTCATTGATTTCGATTAGTGGGGTTGAGATTGCTTTGTCGTGGTATACAACACGGCATTGATCGGAAATTTGTGTCATGGCTTAAGTTGTGTATGAATTGGCAACACTGTATTCTTAAATTATTTGACAAAATTGTGTTATTATGAGCTTTGATAATTTGTGAAAAAGAGTTTAAATTCTTATTGACATTCACTGTCTTTTGAATTTAACCATGTTTTGACTATTGAGATTTATTGTGATATTGTGAAATGGAGTTCAAATTCTTTATGACATTCATTGTCTTGAATTTAACTATGGTTTAAGTATCCACTATTTATATGACTTATGATTTGTGATTTAAAGTTGTATTTGGTTAATGTTGTGCACTACTGAGACATTGTCTCAGCGATAGCTTTTCATTGCTGTCGCAGGTAGATAGACGGACAGGGCAACAGACTAGGCTACCAGTGTATTCAGTGAGAGATCATCAGGTATATTGAGTATACCACATTTTGCATTTTGTATTGTAATGTATGTTCACTGTATGTATATATTGTTCTTAATTTTGAGCAGTTGTAAATTAAAATTGTACATTGAAGTTGTAAAATAAATTATGAGTTATTTTGACTTGTAAAATTTTGTATTATATTTTTTTTATCTCATCCTTTGAAAATACTGAAAAATTATTGTGGAGTTGAGATTGAGAAATATATTTGAAGCGCTTTTTACAGGTTTTCTGAAGAACTGTTTTATTCAAAATACAGAGGGCACTCCGCCAAAATTTTTACAGAAATTCCTAATAATTCAAATGTGTTATCTCTTTCACTTAAGTTCAAAAAATTTTTTAACACCTGTAAATAGTGCTCACCACTGTAAAAAGAAGTAAGAAAAGTTTTAAAATCCCTTGTAGTGTATTTAATGGGTTATCAGTAGACGAAGTTGGTAATTCATTAGGTATACTACGGAATCATGTTATGCCTTACAGAGGGGTAGGGTGTGACATGTTTTAGTGGTATCAGAGCAAAGTTTTTAAATTCTATTTTCACATGTAATTTGAATACTCTTTCTTCATAGTACAACTGCTCAATGTCATTGTTTGATACATACAGTACATTACATTACATTATAAATATGCACTAACGGGAGGAAATCTCCTTGTGTTAATTGTTCGAGAGGTCTAAGAACCTCGAACTGACTATGGAAGAGGGTGATCATTCAGTCGATCAATCGATAGAGGCTTAGGTACAAGTTGAGGCCCCAGCTCCACAAAATGTCGAAGGCCCAACTGTACCAATTTTACCGATACAAATTACTGCATAAATGTCCCAGGAAATGGCCACTTTCTTTCAACAAATGGCTGATAATCTGTCAGCCCAAGCTCAAGTACAAACCCAACCCCCACAAGGGCAACATGAAATAGAGAAGAGGGAGAAACCTATGGGTCAGAGCTCAAGCAGTAATTTGAGGAAGAGAAAAGAATTTGAGGAGCCCTGAGCTCAGGGATATAACAGAGGTGGATCATCAAGGCAGAGACCACCAAGGTCCAGTCGTCGAACAACTAGAAGTTCCTACCCTCCTTTCCAATGCAAAACTTGTGGTAGAAATCAAGGTGGGGTATGCTACAAGGCCATAGGAGCCTGTTATAACTGTGGAGGCATAGGACACTTTGCCAAGGACTGCACCAGTGCCCGTAGAGTTGGACCACCTTCTACTACTGCTGAAGGGTTAGTTCAGAGCCCTGTCACCACAGGTTCACAACCACCCAGCAGAGGTAGAGGCAGGGGTAGAGGCAGCCTAGCAGGTAGCCAAGGCACAGTGAAACAATCAGAACAAGACAGTGCTCCAGTCAGAGTCTACGCAATGAGACAGAGAGAAGAAGTTGAGACATCTGATGTTGTGGCTGGTACCTTTTCAACTTTTAATCAAGATGTGTTTGGGTTATTTGATCCGGGTTCTACCCATTCTTATGTGAGTGCTAGCATCATTGATTGCATTGCTGTTCCATGTACAAAAATGGACTTTGAGGTGCTAGTAACAAGTCCGATAGGATAGGAGGTCAGGGTTAATAGGATGTATAGGGATTGTCCTTTGGTGATCCAAGGACACACTTTTCTATCCGATTTCATTGAAATGCCCTTCAGAGATTATGATATCATCTTAGGCATAGATTGTTTAGCCAGGCATCACGCCATGATTGACTGTAGGCTGAAGACAGTCACTTTTGGTCTCCCTCAGTATAGTGATGTGGTAATACATGGGGAGAGACAGCTATTGCCATCAAACATAATTTCGGCTGCACTAGCCAGAAAAATGATCAGAAAGGGGTGTGAAGCATACTTGGCACATGTGGTAGACACCCAAGTGGGGAGTCTAGCATTGAGGGGCATCCCTACAGTATATGACTTTCCAGATGTGTTTTCTGATGAATTGCCAGGATTACCTCTGGAAAGAGAGGTGCAATTTGAAATTAATGTTATGCCTGGTGTGGATCCAATTTCCATAAAACCATACAGAATGGCACCAGCAGAGTTGAAGGAGTTGAAGGTACAGTTGCAAGAGCTACTTAAAAAGGGCTTCATCCGCCCTAGTGTGTCACCATGGGGAGCGCTAGTATTGTTTGTTAAGAAGAAGGATGGCACTCTTCGTTTATGTATTGTTTGATCTGGGGTCTGCATACTTTTATGTTAGTGTTAGAATTATATGTTCTGTTGTTATTCCTTTACAGGGGAATAAATTTTGATGCATTAGTGATTAGTCCTTTAAGATAAGGATTGTGATAATAAGTGAAATTAGTTTTGAAAGAGTTTATCGACGATAAGTATTTTCTAACACACCATAAATTATAAAGCTAAACGGCAAGCCTACTTAATGTAAGGCAAGAGGACGTAAAAGTAAGTTACAGTAATAGAATTGCTCTAGATGAGGGCAAGGATGTTACTATTAGTAATTGTTAATGGATATTGTAATCAGAATAAGTTTCGGATATCAGTAAATTCGAAAAGGATAAAATATCAGAAAATTTGATCTATTGGGATGTATCGTAGTAACTATGCAATGTTCTTGATGTTTATACTGTAAGCTGTAGATTACAGTACTAACTTGAGATTATTGTGTAGAGCTACGTACTACCCGATAGTACACCTAGATGAGAATAGTTGCCAACGGCATTTATTTTAGTATAGTTATGCCAGGACAAAATTTAATTGTTAGAAATAAGTTTGAAAATCCTACTTAGGGATCTAAAACTCAAAAGTTAGAATATCGAAAGGTTATAATTCAGTACAAAAGGAAGTAAGTTATAGAATATTGACAGATAAAAAGAGTTATGGAAGTAAAAATTCGAACAGTTGATTCAGATATAACAAAGAAATTTTACGAATGTAAGGAAGACTATGGACTAGAATGGTCAGAGGACCAATGACTAGATAAATGATTCTAACATGACCTCAAGGGTCATTTAAGAAGGAGCATGAACCGAAATATTAGACAGCACAATAGAAAGAGAAGATTGATGATGAGGGACAGATAGTAGTTGCATGGCATATACAGCCAGTGTTGATTGATCAGATCAGAATGGCTGCCCAGAGTGATGATAAATATGAAAAGCTATTGAAAGAAGTCCAGCAAGGCAAAAAACCTGAATTCTCTATGAGAGATGATGGTTTATTGCTACATCAGGGCAAAATGTGCGTTCCTAATGATGTTGAATTGAGACAGATCATTATGAAGGAAGCATATGAGTCTCCTTTTTGCTATGTAACCTGGTGGAACTAAAATGTACAGAGGGCTGAAAGAGCATTACTGGTGGATGGTTATGAAGAGAGATATAGCTAAATTTGTTTCCAAATGCCTAACTTGTCAGTAAGTAAAGATAGAATATCAAGTTTCAGCTGCTTTGTTACATCCTTTGTCAGTACCATAGTGGAAATGGGAATGGATAACTATGGATTTTGTTACAGGACTTCCGAGGACACAGAATAGTCATGATGCAGTATGGGTTATAGTTGACAGACTAACCAAGTCTGCTCACTTTTTGCGAGTTCGGATGGACTATAGCCTGGAGAGATTGGCCAAATTGTACATATATGAGATTGTAAAATTGCATGGAGTGCCAGTATCGATTGTATCTGACAAAGATCCTAGGTTCAATTCTATATTCTGGGGTAGTCTTAAGAGAGCCCTAGGAACTAGATTGAACTTCAGCACAGCATTCCACCCACAGACAGATGGCCAGTCTGAAAGGGTTATTAAGATATTGGAGAATATGCTACGGGCTTGTGCGATTGAGTTTGAAGGTAATTAGGATACACACTTGCCTTTGATTGAGTTTGCTTACAACAACAGCTACCAATCATGTAACACCCCTATGTTCGGTAGTGCGTTCTACTGTTCCGATGACCAGTGTTGTCCGGACAGCTAGGATGCCTAGAACTACACTTTGATATGAGGGAGGAGACATAAAATAATGAAATACAAGAAAAGAAAATAAAAGAAAAATAAAGGAAAAATAATAGCAAAGAAATGTAACCAAGTTAAGCGAGCCGAGAACCCTAGCGATGGGTGACCACACCGGGAAGTCACGGCGTGGACCGTTGACTAGCCCTGGACTGCGGGGAACCCTGGAAAATATTTATAGGACTTAAAGAGACATCAATTGAAGTATAAATATCACTAGAAATATCAAAGAAAAATTAAATAATTAGTACAAAGAAAAGTGAGAAATCGTAAAAATGGACAAAACCCGGGGTTACCGAAAAATCGGGAATGCAACCCGAACAGGGGCATTATGGTCATTTGACATCCCGAATTGTCTTTTGACCTAAATGTCCATTAAAAATAAATAATATTACACTTAGAAAATAAAATGAAAAATTAATTTGGTGGTACCTAAAGTAAATAACAAGAATTAAGGGTTTAATGTGGAATAAGTGAGAATTTAACTTATTAAATGATTAATTTGTGTGAGTGGGCCACTAATGAATAAAATAAAAACAAAATGGGGCAGCTGTAATTCCATTACACCATCAGAAACTTCATCTTCTCCAAATGCTCTTAACCTTGCCGAAATGAAGGATTGGAAGTCCACCATTGCCGTTTTCCTTAAGCTTCATTTAACCTCCTCATTTCACTTCCAATCATTTAGGTTTCTTCATTAAAGATTGTCTACACATCATAAGGAAGAGCTTGATACCAAAATCAAGAAGTTTAGTCAAGGTTTAGCAAGTCCCAACCATAGGTAAGTTTACAATTTTGAATATTGCTTTGTTAAACTTTGTGTACATGTTATGGGTGTGTGCTTGGTGAAGAAAATTTTCAAGTTTGAAGAGTTCTTGATATATCCAGTTTGGACAGCCATGGAGTTGTGTATTTGATGATTTATTATTACATATATTTGATGTAAATTCATGTTGAGTAGAGGGATTTAATATCCTAGTAAGTTATTTCCATGAAAATTTGGTTATTGTGTAATTGACTTTGAGATTGAAGAATTGTGGGACACTTTGGTATTGTAGAACATTTCGGCAGCCTTGGGACTCTTTGATAAATGTATGAGTTCATAAAGATATTGGCAGAATTATGACATTGAGGATTGATGGATATGTATATAAATTAGTTGTGTAAAGTGTATGTAGGAATTAGTAATGTTTATGTGTATATGTGATTGTACTTAGACTTTGTAAATTTGAGTTTATTTGGTGTATTGAGGATGTGTGTAATATGCCCAAAGTGATTTTAAAGTGAAGTGGTATATGGTTTTGGTAATGTACCAAAACAGAATTGGTAAGGGAAGTGGACATATAGTAAGGTAAATGTGTCATTGATGTATGTTTAAGCAAGGTAATTAAGGGCAGTATGCATTTTAGCCTATAACTATAAATGTGTAACCTCAATTGGTATGAGACCAATTGGAGGTGAAACTAGGCACAAAATGTGCCAACTTTCATTGAGAAAGCATACCAAAATTCTGCTTGCAAGGTGACATGAAAAATGACCAATTCGGATTGAGTACAATTGAGGCCTGAAAATTGACCAATTTGGCAGCAGTTAGTATTTAGGTCATAACTCACTCAAAACAGTCCAATCGACCTGAAATTTTAACCATGAATAGTTAAGATCCATACCTACAAGTCTTATGAAGAAACCAAAGCCCAGAAATGACCATAAGCAAGTCAAACAGCTTGCACAAGTTTGGGTCCAAAAACTGGCCGAACCAAAGTTGACCAAATTGACCTAAAATTGACCTAATTTGATGCCATTTGACTAGCAATAGTATAATGACCATAACTTGGTCTACTTAACTCTGAATGACCTAAAATTTTGCCCTGCGTTCCATAAGACATAGATCTACAAGTTTGTAGTTTTAACCGAAACCCGAAAACTGAGGGAACTAGGTCGTCCGGCTAGGTCAAACTAGTATCTAGGAATCTGACAATTTGCAATAAAATGCACTAAACAAGGAAATGAAATTGGTAACGAGTACCAACCCTAAAACACTATCGAATGTGACATATTAGTGACACTAAAACCTAAATTACCTAGAACGCATCGAGGGTCGGTATATTAGGTGATTAAGCAAATAATAGCTTTCAGTGAATTATTTATCGAACATTATTGTTAGAGACTGTTTAATTTAGTACTGAAACACTTCAAATTGTGTTTCTCAGTTAGTAAAGACTCAGGGAAAGGGAAAGAAACACTGAGCCCAGACCAGGAGACAGTCATCAGAGGTTTGTGCACAACAACTATTTCATTTGAATTTTTCAATTGAAATGAATTATGACTATTTGTACATTATTGTTTTAAATTGTGGAAATGTGTTTGAATGGATATTTATCGCTTGAAAAGCACTGTAAATGGTTTGAAATTGTGAGAAATTGTTTGAATGATATTGATGGATACTTATTGATTGAAAAGCATTGGAAATGGTTTGAAACCACAGCTATCATGTATATTGATTGTATTCCTCGCTAGCTTGTCTAGTGGGACGAATTGAATTCCCTCTCTGGCTGAAGTGTTGAGGTGTGTGCCTGTTGAGGAGGAATTGGATGAGTACTCATATTTTTGCTAGCTAGCTATGTTATTCCTCATTAGTCATCGACTTTTGGGATGAATTGAATACCTCATTAGCCATCGGCGTTTGGGACGAATTGAACTTTGGAACATGATTAAGCTGTGTGTGATTTATTGATATGTATTGTGAAATTGTGAAATGAATTTAAACTCTTATTGACATATACTGTTTTTTGAATTGAACCATGATCTGACTTATTGAAATTTATTGTGATATTGAGAAATGGAGTTTAAATTCTTGTTGACAATTACTGTCTTGAAATTAACTATGGTTTTAAGTATCCACTATTTATATGATTTATGAATTGTGATTTAAATTGTATTTGGTTAATGTTGTGCACCACTGAGACATCGTCTCAGCGATAGCTTTTTATTGCTGTCGCAGGTAGACAGACAGACAGGGCTGCAGACTAGGCTGCTAGTACCTCCAGCGAGAGATTACCGGGTATAATGAGTATACCAACATTTTGCATTTTGTACTGTAATGTATGACCACTGTATGTACATATTGTTTTTGGTTTGAGCAGTTGTAAATTCAAATTGTACCTTGAAGTTGTAAAATAAATATGAGTTATTTTGGTTGGTAAAAATTATATTATATTTCTTGTATCGCAATCTTTGAAAAATCACTATGGATTTGAGTTGAGAAACATGTTGTGTTGAGAAAAATGTTGGAGTTGAGATTTGGAAAAATATTGAAGTGCTTTTACAGGTTTTCTGAAGAACTATTTTATCCAAAATACAGATGGCACTCTGCCAAAAATTTTACAGAAATTCCAAATAATCCAAATGAGTTAGCTGTTTCACTTCAGTTCACAAAAGTTTTTAACACCTGTAAATAGTGCTCACCACTGTAAAAGAAGTAAGAAAAGTTTTTAAAATCCCTTGTAGTGTATTTAATGGGTTATCGATGAAGAGTTGGTAATTCATTAGGTATACTACGGGATCATGTTATGCCTTACAGAGGGGTAGGGTGTGACATGTTTTAGTGGTATCAGAGCAAAGTTTTTAAATTCTGTTTTCACCTATTATTTGAATATTCTTTCTTCATAGTACAACTGCTCAATATCATTGTTTGATACATACAGTACATTACATTATAAATATGCACTGACAGGAGGAAATCTCCTTGTGTTAATTGTTCAGGAGGTCTAAGATCCTCGCATTGACTATGGAAGAGGGTGATCGTTCAGTCGATCAATCTATTAAGGCTGAGGTGCAAGGGGATGCCCCAGGCCTACACAATGTCAGTGGTTCAGCAACACCAGCCCCTGCGATCTGCAGATTTCCTTCTCGATTCGCTCGTGATTGCTGCAATGTTCCAACAAATGGCTGGTAATGTGCCTACTCAAGTCCCAATACAGACACCAGTGGTACAACCACATTCTCCTACTAGGTAGTATGACAAATTGATGAAGTATGGGGCTACAGAGTTTAAGGGGACAGTAGATCCTCTAGAGGCTGAACAGTGGTTAGAGAGGATGGATAGGGTATTCAAGAAATTGCATTGCACAGAAGAGCTCAGATTTGAATACTCTGTATCTTTGCTCTGAGGATGCTTATGGTGGTGGGAAACCATTCCCACGATGCAGTAGAACCTGCAGTATTAACATGGAATGACTTTCTCAGGGAATTCAGACAGAAATATGTCCTTGATGCTTATGAAGACCAGAAGCTGCAAGAGTTCCTAAGTCTGAAACAGGGGAACAGATCAGTGGCTGAGTATGAAAGAGAATTTTCCCGTATGAGCTATTATGCAGTGAGTTTACTTTCTACTAGCAGGGAGAGATGCAAGAGGTTTGAAATCGGCTTGAAGCCCAGTATCAGATTACAAGTAGTCGGCTTTAAACACACTAACTTCTCTGAACTTATTTCTCAAGCTCTAGAGTTAGAAAGAATCGATTCTGAAACTGCTCCTGAGAGAAAGAAATCAGATAAGACAGAGAAAGCGGGAAAATCTGTAGAACAGAGTTCCAGTGGTCCTACTGGAAAGAGGAAGAACCATGGGGGACATGGCAGAGGTGGCAAGAAGTCTGGTAGGGGAAGATATTCAGGACAGAGACCTCCCCTATCTAGTCAGCAGAGTACCAGAAGTTCCTACCCTCCCCGCCAATGTGAAACTTGTGGAAGAAATCATGGTGGGTATGCTATAAGGCTATTGGAGCCTGTTATAATTGTGGAGGCATAGGACACTTTGCCAAGGACTGCACCAGTAGTCGCAGAGTTGGATCACCTCCTACTACTGCAGAAGGGTCAGTTTAGAGCCCTGTCACTAGAAGTTCACAACCACCTAGCAGAGGTAGAGGCAGGGGTAGAGGTAGCCCAGCAGGCAGCCAAGGCACAATGAAACAATCAGAGCAAGACAGTGCTCCAATCAGAATGTATGCAATGAGACAGAGGGAAGAGGCCGAGACATTTGATGTTGTGGCTGGTACCTTCTCAACTTTTAACCAAGATGTGTTTGTGTTATTTGATCCGGGTTCTACCCAATCTTATGTGAGTGCTAGCATCATTGATTGCATTGCTGTTCCATGTACAAAAATGGACTTTGAGGTGCTAGTAACAAGTCTGCTAGGACAGGAGGTCAGGGTTAATAGAATGTATAGAGATTGTCCTTTGGTGATCCAAGGACACACTTTTCTATCTGATTTGATTGAAATGCCCTTCAGAGATTATGATATCATCTTGGGCATGGATTGGTTAGCTAGGCATCATGCCATGATTGACTGTAGGCTGAAGATAGTCACTTTTGGCCTTCCTCAGTACAGTGATGTGGTAATAATACATGGGGAAAGGCAGTTATTGCCATCAAACATCATTTCGGCTGCACTAGCCAGAAAAATGATTAGAAAGGGGTGTGAAGCCTACTTGGCACATGTGGTAGACACCCAAGTGGGGAGTCCAGCATTGAAGGATATCCCTACAGTACATGACTTTCCAGATGTGTTTCCTGATGAATTACCAGGATTACCTCCGGAAAGAGAAGTGCAGTTTGAAATTAATGTTATGCCTGGTGTGGATCCAATCTCCATAACGCCATACAGAATGGCACCAGCAGAGTTGAAGGAGTTGAAGATACAATTGCAAGAACTACTTGAAAAGGGCTTCATCCGCCCTAGTGTGTCACCTTGGGGAGCACCAGTGTTGTTTGTTAAGAAGAAGGATGGCACTCTCCTCTTATGCATTGACTACCAGCAGTTGAATAAGATAACAATAAAGAACAGATATCCATTGCCTCGCATTGATGATCTGTTTGATCAGTTGAAGGGTGCAACTGTATTCTCCAAAATTGATTTGCGATCTGGTTATTATCAGTTGAAGGTGCAAGAGCAGAGTATTCCAAAAACTGCTTTCAGAACTCGATATGGCCACTATGAGTTTCTAGTAATGCCATTCGGGTTAACAAATGCTCCAGTTGCTTTTATGGATCTGATGAACAGTATCTTCAGACCATATCTTGATCAATTTGTGGTGGTGTTTGTTGATGACATTTTGATATATTCAAGGAATGCAGAGGAGCATGACAGACATCTGCGGATTGTACTACAGACTTTAAGGGAGAAACAGCTATACACCAAATTGTCGAAATGTGAATTTTGGCTGAAAGAAATCTCCTTTTTGGGACATGTTGTGTCAGCTGAAGGGATTAAGGTAGATTCCAGCAAGGTAGAAGCTATCCTTAATTGGAAGCTGCCCAGGAACATCATAGAAATTCGCAGTTTTCTGGGTTTAGCTGGATATTACCGTCTGTTTGTGAAGGGGTTTTCTATGTTATCTTCTCCACTGACCAAACTGCTTCGGAAAGATGTAAAATTTCAGTGGACTGATAAATGCTAGCAAAGTTTTGATGAGTTGAAGAGGTGTTTAACTGAAGCTCCAGTCCTCACTTTACGTACTTCGGGTAAAGAATACACAGTTTATAGTGATGCTTCTCACAATGGGTTAGGCTGTGTACTGATGCAAGATCAGAATGTCATTGCTTATGCATCACGCCAGCTGAAACCGCATGAAAGGAACTACCCAACACATGATCTGGAGCTAGCAGCTATTGTTTTTGCTCTGAAGATCTGGAGACACTATTTGTATGGAGAGAAATGCTACATTTACACAGATCACAAGAGCTTGAAGTATTTAGGCACCCAGAAGGAATTAAATTTGAGGCAGAGGAGATGGTTAGAACTCATCAAAGATTATGATTGCTTAATAGACTATCAGCCAGGGAAAGCAAATGTGGTGGCTGACGCCTTAAGTCGCAAGACTATGGCAAGTCTCAGAGTTTCTCCCATGTCCATGGTATATGAGTTGAAAGCACAGCATGCCAGTTTAGAGATTGATGATGAGGGACAGACAGTAGTTGCATGGCATGTACAGCCAGTGTTGACTGATCAGATCATAATGGCTGCTCATAGTGATGAAAAATATCAGAAGCTACTGAAAGAAGTCCAGCAGGGCAAGAAACCTGAATTCTCTGTGAGAAATGATGGTTTATTGCTACATCAGGGCAGAATGTGCGTTCCTATTGATGTGGAATTGAGACAGATCATTATGAAGGAAGCACATGAGTCTCTATTTGCTATGCACCCTGGTGGAACTAAAATGTACAGAGGATTGAAAGAGCATTACTGGTGGATGGGCATGAAGAGGGATATAGCTGAGTTTGTTTCCAAATGCCTAACTTGTCAGCAAGTAAAGGCAGAACATCAAGTTCCAGCTGGTTTGTTACATCCTTTGTCAATACCAGAGTGGAAATGGAAACGAATAACTATGGATTTTGTTACAGGACTTCCAAGGACACAGAGTAGTCATGATGCAGTATGGGTTATAGTTGACAGATTGACCAAGTCTGCTCACTTTTTGCCAGTTCGGATGGACTATAGCCTGGAAAGATTGGCCAGATTGTACATATATGAGATTGTAAAATTGCATGGAGTGCCAGTATCAATTGTATCTGACAGAGATCCTAGGTTCACTTCTAGATTAGGGTAGTCTTGAGAGCCCTAGGAACTAGATTGAACTTCAGCACAGCATTCCACCCACAGATAGATGGCCAGTCTGAAAGGGTTATCTAGATATTGGAGGATATGCTACGGGCTTGTGTGATTGAATTTGAAGGTAGTTGGGATACACACTTGCCTTTGATTGAGTTTGCTTATAACAACAGCTACCAATTAAGCATTGGGATGCCTCCATATGAAGCATTGTATGGCAGGAAGTGCAGAACTCCCTTATGTTGGGATGAAGTAGGTGAAAGGAAGATGATTGGGCCAGAAATTGTTCAGTAGACAGAGGAAAAGATCAGATTGATTAGAGATAGACTCAAGGCTGCATCAGACCGTCAGAAGTCCTATGTTGATTTGAAAAGAAGAGATATTGAATATGTAGTGGATGATAAGGTATTCCTCAAAGTTTCTCCTTGGAAGAGGATTATGAGATTTGGCAGAAAGGGGAAACTGAGTCCTCGTTTCATCGGACCATATGAGGTTCTGGAAAGAGTGGGTGCTTTGGCATATCGGTTGGCATTACCTCCAGAGCTAGCAAGGATACACAGTGTCTTCCATGTGTCCATGTTAAGGAGGTACATATCTGACCCATCTCATGTACTATCAGTTGAAGAGATTGAGGTAAATCTAGACCTCTCATATGAGGAAGAACCCATAAAAATTCTGGCTTATGAGGTTAAGCAGCTGAGGAACAAATAGATACACCTGGTTAAAGTGCTGTGGAACCATCATTCTGGCCAGGAAGCTACTTGGGAACGTGAAGAGGATATGAGAAGACAGCACCCACAGCTATTCAGAGACTAATACCAGGTAAGATTTCGAGACGAAATTTATTTAAGGGGGGGAGAATTGTAACACCCCTATGTTCGGTAGTGCGTTCTACTGTTCTGGTGACAAGTGTTGTCCAGACAGCTAGGATGCCTAGAACTACACTTTGATATGAGGGAGGAGACATAAAATAATGAAATACAAGAAAAGAAAATAAAAGAAAAACAAAGGAAAAATAATAGCAAAGAAATGTAACCAAGTTAAGCGAGCCGAGAACCCTAGCGATGGGTGATCATGCAGGAAGTCACGGCGTGGACCGTTGACTAATACTGGATGCGGGAACCCTGGAAAATATTTATAGGACTTAAAGAGACATCAATTGAAGTATAAATATCACTAGAAATATCAAAGAAAAATTAAATAATTAGTACAAAGAAAAGTGAGAAATCGTAAAAATGGACAAAACCCGGGGTTACCGAAAAATCGGGAATGCAACCCGAACAGGGGCATTATGGTCATTTGACATCCCGAATTGTCTTTTGACCTAAATGTCCATTAAAAATAAATAATATTACACTTAGAAAATAAAATGAAAAATTAATTTGGTGGTACCTAAAGTAAATAACAAGAATTAAGGGTTTAATGTGGAATAAGTGCGAATTTAACTTATTAAATGATTAATTTGTGTGAGTGGGCCACTAATGAATAAAATAAAAAAAAAATGGGGCAGCTGTAATTCCATTACACCATCAGAAACTTCATCTTCTCCAAATGCTCTTAACCTTGCCGAAATGAAGGATTGGAAGTCCACCATTGCCGTTTTCCTTAAGCTTCATTTAACCTCCTCATTTCACTTCCAATCATTTAGGTTTCTTCATTAAAGATTGTCTACACATCATAAGGAAGAGCTTGATACCAAAATCAAGAAGTTTAGTCAAGGTTTAGCAAGTCCCAACCATAGGTAAGTTTACAATTTTGAATATTGCTTTGTTAAACTTTGTGTACATGTTATGGGTGTGTGCTTGGTGAAGAAAATTTTCAAGTTTGAAGAGTTCTTGATATATCCAGTTTGGATAGCCATGGAGTTGTGTATTTGATGATTTATTATTACATATATTTGATGTAAATTCATGTTGAGTAGAGGGATTTAATATCCTAGTAAGTTATTTCCATGAAAATGTGGTGATTGTGTACTTGACTTGGAGATTGACGAATTGTGGGACACTTTGGTATTATAGAACATTTCGGCAGCCTTGGGACTCTTTGATAAATGTATGAGTTCATAAAGATATTGGCAGAATTATGACATTGAGGATTGATGGATATGTATATAAATTAGTTGTGTAAATTGTATGTAGGAATTAGTAATGTTTATGTGTATATGTGATTGTACTTAGACTTTGTAAATTTGAGTTTATTTGGTGTATTGAGGATGTGTGTAATATGCCCAAAGTGATTTTAAAGTGAAGTGGTATATGGTTTTGGTAATGTACCAAAACAGAATTGGTAAGGGAAGTGGACATATAGTAAGGTAAATGTGTCATTGATGTATGTTTAAGCAAGGTAATTAAGGGCAGTATGCATTTTAGCCTATAACTATAAATGTGTAACCTCAATTGGTATGAGACCAATTGGAGGTGAAACTAGGCACAAAATGTGCCAACTTTCATTGAGAAAGCATACCAAAATTCTGCTTGCAAGGTGACATGAAAAATGACCAATTCGGATTGAGTACAATTGAGGCCTGAAAATTGACCAATTTGGCAGCAGTTAGTATTTAGGTCATAACTCACTCAAAACAGTCCAATCGACCTGAAATTTTAACCATGAATAGTTAAGATCCATACCTACAAGTCTTATGAAGAAACCAAAGCCCAGAAATGACCATAAGCAAGTCAAACAGCTTGCACAAGTTCGGGTCCAAAAACTGGCCGAACCAAAGTTGACCAAATTGACCTAAAATTGACCTAATTTGATGCCATTTGACTAGCAATAGTATAATGACCATAACTTGGTCTACTTAACTCAGAATGACCTAAAATTTTTCCCTGCGTTCCATAAGACATAGATCTACAAGTTTGTAGTTTTAACCGAAACCCGAAAACTGAGGGAACTAGGTCGTCCGGCTAGGTCAAACTAGTATACCGGAATACAGCAATTTGCAATAAAATGCACTAAACAAGGAAATGAAATTGGTAACGAGTACCAACCCTAAAACACTATCGAATGTGACATATTAGTGACACTAAAACCTAAATTACCTAGAACGCATCGAGGGTCGGTATATTAGGTGATTAAGCAAATAATAGCTTTCAGTGAATTATTTATCGAACATTATTGTTAGAGACTGTTTAATTTAGTACTGAAACACTTCAAATTGTGTTTCTCAGTTAGTAAAGACTCAGGGAAAGGGAAAGAAACACTGAGCCCAGACCAGGAGACAGTCATCAGAGGTTTGTGCACAACAACTATTTCATTTGAATTTTTCAATTGAAATGAATTATGACTATTTGTACATTATTGTTTTAAATTGTGGAAATGTGTTTGAATGGATATTTATCGCTTGAAAAGCACTGTAAATGGTTTGAAATTGTGAGAAATTGTTTGAATGATATTGATGGATACTTATTGATTGAAAAGCATTGGAAATGGTTTGAAACCACAGCTATCATGTATATTGATTGTATTCCTCGCTAGCTTCTCTAGTGGGACGAATTGAATTCCCTCTCTGGCTGAAGTGTTGAGGTGTGTGCCTATTGAGGACGAATTGGATGAGTACTCATATTTTTGCTAGCTAGCTATGTTATTCCTTATTAGTCATCGACTTTTGGGATGAATTGAATACCTCATTAGCCATCGGCGTTTGGGACGAATTGAACTTTGGAACATGATTAAGCTGTGTGTGATTTATTGATATGTATTGTGAAATTGTGAAATGAATTTAAACTCTTATTGACATATACTGTTTTTTGAATTGAACCATGATCTGACTTATTGAAATTTATTGTGATATTGAGAAATGGAGTTTAAATTCTTGTTGACAATTACTGTCTTGAAATTAACTATGGTTTTAAGTATCCACTATTTATATGATTTATGAATTGTGATTTAAATTATATTTGGTTAATGTTGTGCACCACTGAGACATCGTCTCAGCGATAGCTTTTTATTGCTGTCGTAGGTAGACAGATAGACAGGGCTGCAGACTAGGCTGCTAGTACCTCCAGCGAGAGATTACCGGGTATAATGAGTATACCAACATTTTGCATTTTGTACTGTAATGTATGACCACTGTATGTACATATTGTTTTTAGTTTGAGCAGTTGTAAATTCAAATTGTACCTTGAAGTTGTAAAATAATTATGAGTTATTTTGGTTGGTAAAAATTGTATTATATTTCTTGTATCGCAATCTTTGAAAAATCACTATGGATTTGAGTTGAGAAACATGTTGTGTTGAGAAAAATGTTGGAGTTGAGATTTGGAAAAATATTGATGAAAAATTATATGACTGTAAGATGTAATTGGAGGCATGGAGCTGAATTATTAATTCCGTGGCATGATCTTGAAAAAAATAAAAATAATAATAAAATTTTGGGGAAATTAATTTAATTAAATTTAAATAAAATTTTATTTTGTTTAAATTTAATATGGGTAGTTCTTAAATGGATCTAATTAAGTTTAATTGGGCTCTATGGGCCTAAGAAAGCCTAGTTAGGAATTTTAAATGGGACCCATTTAATTATTTTCTAAAAATTAAAATAACAAAATATCTCTCTCCTCCTTGACCCCACTCTCTTCCTCACTCCCTATTGGTGCCTTCCATTTTTTCCTGTCTTCCTATTGGTTGAAACACCTCACCCATATCCCAGTCTTATTCGAATTCTGCAATTGTAGTTGTTTAAGTCATCTAAACTTTATCATCCTAAGACTCCAATTCCTACCACACCTCTTCCTCATTCCCTATTGGTGCCTTCCATTTTTTTCTGTCTTCCTATTGGTTGAAACACCTCACCCATATCCCAGTCTTATTCGAATTCTGCAATTGTAGTTGTTTAAGTCATCTAAACTTTATCATCCTAAGACTCCAAACCCTATCACACCTCTCTCCCAAAACCCTATAAATACCCTACTAGAGAAGAGAAGAAGGGGATGATGGGAGGAAAGAGGAAGAGAAAATTCAGAGCTATAGGAAATTTAGAGATATTCAAGACTCTTTGAGTTCTTTCTTATTTTTTTTTTCTTTTCTTCAAGAAGATTTGCATACAAGATTTCTATAAGGATAGTTTTTTATTGTTTTCTTTTCAAGATCTATGCCACACAATATTTTAATTCTATGCTCTTTGTCTTCAATTTATTTTATATGTTCATATGGATCATGTAATCATGTTTAATTTGAGGGGATATACAACTCTGCACATGTTTAGTTTCTGTCTCTTTATTTCTTTTATTTTCTTTAGTTTCTTTATTTTTTATTACAAACAAAATTGGTAAGTAGCCCTAAGGTAAGTACCAAAGAGGGCATTTGCGTGGAGCTTATATGGAGCTAAACGGGAGTAATCCAGGGATATCATTGCCATACTAGAAGAGAAGACCCTTTTTTAAGGGTAGCTTGCCCCAATGGCAACTGCATTTATCAACAAGTAAGTAGCTCTAAACTTCTCGAATAACCATTGGCATGAAATTGTAGTAATAATAGAACTTTCATTTGGTAAATTAAAATTAACTTTGTTTTTAATTTAACTGACTTTTGCATGTAATTAATTTAAATAAATACTTTGTAAATTAAAATTAATCTTGTTTGTAAATTAAACTAATATTGGCATGTAAAATAAATTTAATTTAATACTTGGTAATTGTAAAATAAATTTGCATGTTAGAAATCTTTATTAGGTTGTGATTGTTTGGGACTTATGTGATATTAGAATAAATTACACATGTACATAATTAACTTAGTTCAATTATCCTTAGGGTAACTTGGTGAAAATTAATTAATTAGGTTAAAGAGAAACATAGGGTTATTTGAAATTGAATTTGTTTGTAAATTAAATTCCCAATAATAAATTAAGTTTAGTCATCTGGTAAATATCATTTAAATAATTAGCAACCCCATAGATAGGAATTACTTATGCATGAAAATTGTGTGTAAACAACAACCCTTTTTGTGAATTACTTGCGTGTGTAGGATTAGAATTGCATTTTTTTAGGATAAAGTTTAATAAAGGAATAATAAACAAGACTTCTAGAAACATTAGTAGAGGACTGGCACTCGAATTAACGAGGTTAGACCAGGCGTAAGGGGTGCCTAACACCTTCCCCTTACGTACCCACTATCCCGAACCTAGACATTGGGCTATGGTAATGACGGTTGTGGAAACTCTGTAAGGAGTAAGTTGCCATCCATGACCCTCGGAAGAAACACTGAATATGTCCCGGTTATTACCCGGGTGGCGACTCCTGTCTATCTATGCCTTCATGGCATAAATCCTTAGTACCGTGGTAGTGTTATGGGAAGACGGTGCTTACCAGTGGTTTGATTCTATTAGGATTGTATGAAGTGCATATCTAGGAAATGCTGTCTAAGGAGGTGGTACTTAAGTGTGACCATTGTGACTCCACCATCTTTCCTGGGCATTACCTGGTGCATTTTATATAATTCTAATGGATGATATTTCGCCTCACGCTCCACCCCTACAGTTTGGCGACTCCACTGGGGAACTAAATGGATAGTTACTCCAACATGTTTCTATTAGTCTAATATTATTCCTTTGTTAAACTTTTTGCATTGCACTACACTATCACACGGATCACCCTTAGCCTTTTAGCCTCGTTAGTACTAGCCAAGGAGACCATGGTTCTACTAGAGCTATGACAAATTGGTGAATGCTAGCACCGCATGCCCGTACCTTCGAGTATATAAAAGAGCCACAGCTCCGGCCGTTGTGCTTAATGGACAAGCTCTCGCATGGGTGACCCT
Source organism: Hevea brasiliensis (assembly GCF_030052815.1). Lineage (NCBI taxonomy): Eukaryota > Viridiplantae > Streptophyta > Magnoliopsida > Malpighiales > Euphorbiaceae > Hevea > Hevea brasiliensis. The sequence continues at coordinate 81,622,066 of NC_079496.1, forward strand.
TTTCCTACCCAATAAAGCCCATGAGCCATAGATTTCAACCCTAGGTACCCCGTAGATTTTTGTTGTGCTGGATTTGTATCCTTACTGTTCAAACCATAAGTTCTAGTGGTAGTTGAGATGAACTTAGGCCTATGCATAGGCCCAATGTGTGTATAGGCCCAAGTCCATTTCAAAACCCATGTTAAGCAAGAGGATGCTTACTTATGGTTAAACTTTAAGGATATAAATCCTTTGTTTGTGAGGGAAGGATCGTCCTGGACCACCCCTGTTGGTGTGTCCAGTGTACCATAGCCTAGGATAGAATTTTTTTTTTCTTACCCTGCACGTGAGAGTTGAAGGTATAAGGGGGCGAAGATTCAGTTATGGAGATTTTTTTTTTTTTTTCAGTTTTGATTCAGTCTTTGATCCGATTTTAGTTCAGTTTATATGGTCTGGTTTTGGGTTCAGTTTTGGTTCTATTGGTATGGTTCGGTTTTGGTTTAGTAAAAGTAAAGGCAAAAAAAAAAAAAAAAAGGAAAAAAAGAAAAAAAAATGGTCCATTCATGCATTGCATTCATGTACATAGCATGATTAGGTTAACCCTTAAATCCTTTTTTTTTTTTTTTTGAGCAAACATAGCCTCAAAACACACCAAAGAGACTTCCAATCAGGTCACTTGGGTTAGGGAATGGAAGAGACTAGTAAGGATTTCTCCTACACAACTTAAGATGGAAAAAACTATGGCCGTGCTTGACGAAATATTGAATGCCAAGATGTTTGAGCTAGAAGAGACAATTGTGGTCAACTTTAGAAAGAGGCCCCAAGGTAGGCCAATTAAGTGGCATTAAAGTTATTGAGGTTCAAATTGTGTCCCACACCCCAAGGAGATTTTTCCAATTCAGCCAACCTTTATCCGAAGTTTTGGAGCATCTCAAAACTCAAGACCTCCTATAGCTCTTAGCACCCAGACCACTACCAAATCCACTCCCACCTAGCTATGATATCAACCAATGTTACCGGTCCTACCAAGCCCACAGTTATGACACCGACTGATGCTTTCGACTTAAGCATGATATCTAAGACCTAATTGATGCCAAAAGGATAATTGACACAGAAAATCAACCCAAAAGCCCCATAGCTAGCCAAAATTTCCACCTACATCAGATCTCTACATGATCTCCATCACTCCAAATAACCCTAACAAAATTATTGACTTTATCCAACCCATCCAAAAGCCCAATGAACTTATCCAACCCATCCAAAAGCCCAGTGAACCTATCCAACCCATCCAAAAGCCCAATGAACTTATCCAACCCATCCAAAAGCCCAGTGAACCTATCCAACCCATCCAAAAGCCCAATGAACCTCAATCTATAATGGTTGTGGATATTTGTGATAATTCTAGCTATGATGAGGGTCCTTTAGATGTTTGGACCAATTTTGATAAGGAGGTAGTTGCATGACAACTAGATGGTTTAGTTCCACTAGTGTCTGATTTTCAAGTTGTTGAGATCTATAAAAACTAGATGGATCTAAAAGTGGCTACTATGAAGAAAGGGATGGAGTTTTTTCTTAGCACAGGCCTAGGAGAAAGTATAGATGGTCTGGTGACTTTTCTTGAGATGATGGGACAGATCACGAGTTATGGTTTGGGCTATGAGTCAACAGAAGAGGAAGAAGAGCCAAAGCCTCCTAAGTTCTTGAAAGAGGGGGGCAATTACCTTGACATATGATCAGGAGTTATCACATGTGAAAGAATTAGAGCAGAAAATCAGCACCATTGATCTAAATACTGCATGGAAGCCAAGAACCTAAAGTTACACTCCTAAGTTTGAGTTTGTCTTTTGTAATGCTCACAGTAGTGATATTGATGTTTCCAATTCTGATGTACTTGATAAAGATTTCGAGGCAAAGATCAATAACATTCACAGTCCTTCTGCTTACTTGTTTGATGTTTATTCTAATGGGCATATGCATGGCATTCATAATCATTTAGAATCAGTTTCTATTAATGCATCAAAATCGATCTCTATTAATTTGGGTACACCAAATAATCCTAAAGACATTAAGTTAGCTGAAGATTTAACCCAAGAAGAAAGAGATAAATTTATAGCCTTGTTAACAAAGTACCAAAAAGCACATGCCTCGAGCTTAAAATTAGATGGCTGATTCCCAAGCCAAGCTAATGTCCCCATAGGAAAAGAATGATCAAAAGTTGACTTGGCTAGTTATCCTAATGAGGAGTAAAATTTCATGCTATGAAGAATTAATAGTGGCACCTGTTGACCTAGAGGGAGAAGGAAAATGATATGAAGACATAAGGAGGTCTCTGGAAGTGAGAGAATACTCGCAATAAGCCTACAAAAGAGATAGAGCAATAATTCATAAATTAGCTGCTCAACTTACTTTAGCTGGGGGGCAATTCTACAAACTCTTATGTGTGTGATAGAAAAATAGGCTGACCAAATAATGAAAGAAGTACATGCAGGAATGTGTGGTCCCCATATGAATGGAAAGGTTCTAGTTGGGAAAAAATGTTCAAAACATATAAGGATAGGCCTGAAAAACTCCCTTATGTTCTTTAAGGTCATCGTAGTACTGCAAGGACATCCATGGGGGCAACTCCATTCTCTTTAGTGCATGGGACTAAAGCAATGCTATCCATTAAGTGAGAGCTCAAATCCTTAAGAGTGATGCTAGAAGCTAAGATCCTAAAAAAATGAGTGGGCTTAGAAGAGATATGAAGAATTAGCTTTGATTGATGAAAAGAGGATGTGAGCCTTGTATCATATGCAAGCTTATCAGAGGAAGATAGTTAGAGCCTTTAATAAGAAGGTGAAGCCAATAAAGATCAAAGAGGGAGACATGGTTTTGAAATAAGCTCGGCCCATCCCTTTTGATTTAAGAGGAAAGCTTAACCCAAGCTAGGATGGTCCACACATAGTCAAAAAGATCTTGCTACTGTAAGAATATCAGACCTGGATGGGAATGAATTTCAAGAACCAGTCAACTTAGACAAGCTCAAACAATACTTTGTGTGAGATAGGCCCGCTAGGCTGAAAACTTACAAAAGACGGTTGAGGCAAAAATAAGGGTCAAAGAAAAAAAAGAAAAGAAAAGAAAAGAAAATGCTAGATTGAAAACCTACAAAAGGCAGTCTAGGCAAAAGGAGAGATGAGAGAAGATCTGGATGGAAAACCTGAAAAGGCCATTCGGCAGGTTATAAAGCTTATTTCTAACTTTGGAAGGTTAGAAATTTAGCAAAACTAAATGTAAGAGGGAGTAATGGTGTACCTGAATAAATAAAGAAGTTTTTATTGCATTAACCAGGAATAGGTTTTATTTAATTATGATTGTGAATGTTTGTGTCTTGAGGGATACATCAAAAGATTAAGTAATTGAACTGCATTGTTTTGATTTAACCTATTGTCTTGTGAGCATGATAGAATAGGTGCTTGATATGAATATCCTGGTGATTGTCTAATTTCAAAGAAAAAAAAGAGAGAAAAAGAACAAGAAAAAGAAAAGAAAAAAGAGAGCTCGCTAAGTGGAAAACCAGAAAGGGCCGCTTAGGCAAAAGTTAGAGCAAGCCCGCTGAGATGAAAACCGAAAAAGGCATTTCAGGCAAAAGTTAGGGCACAGAGAATGGAGTTCATGGAAGAGAAATGAGTCAAGGCAGAAATCATGGGGGGAGAGAAGAAAAAGAAAAATCAGAGAGAAATTATATTGTGACCTTAAGGAAGTCTTTTTTTGGTGAATAATTTTTCTCAAAAAAAGTTGAGGTTATAAGAAAGTTTTTACAAAAAGAGGTCCCCACAGAGGACTAAGTTTTTTTTAGAATCTCTAGCAAAATCAGCATGCCCATGATAGGAAGTAGCATACAGGAAGCATAAAAATCAGAGAGAATTTTGAGACCCAGTCATCCTAATTTTTTTTTCAAATCATGAATTAGATATTTTTTGGTAAGTCCTTAGACGTTGTTTAGGGCGCATGACAAAGTTGTGTAAGGCATAGAAAAACATGCATCAACATGTCACTTGTGGGTGTGTAAGGCGTAGAAGAACATGCATCACCACAGTTTCAAGTGTCGAACTATGAGGGGTTCTGATTCTTCCTCAGGATAGCGAGGGGGATACGTAGGTAGTTTAGGATCGTGGTCCTAAATACGAACCCACAACATTTCATGATAGATGTTTTTTGGTAAGTCCTTAGACGTTGTTTAGGGCACATGGCATAGTTGTGTAAGGCGTAGAAGAACACGCATCAACATGTCACCTGTAGGTGTGTAAGGCGTAGAAGAACATGCATCACCACAGTTTCAAGTGTCGAACTACGAGTGGGTCTGATTCTTCCTCAGGATAGCGAGGGAGATACGTAGGTAGTTTAGGACTGCGGTCCTAAATACGAATCCAAAACATTTCAAAACACAGAGTTTCCATTATCATGAGACCGTAGCTAGTCTCATGATGCAGAGTGTATCGACAGAGTAAGATGCATTCGATTTTCACATTACAAAGTTATCACTGTTATGAGACCGTAGCTAGTCTCATAACACAGAGTGTATCGACAGAGCAAGATGCACTCAATTTTCACATGACACGATTATCAGCATTGTATGAGACCGTAGCTAGTCTCATAACACAGAGTGTATCGGCAGAGCAAGATGCACTCAATTTTCACATGACACGATTATCACCATTATGAGACCATAGCTAGTCTCATGACGCAGAGTGTATCGACAGAGCAAGATACACTCGTTTTCACATGACACAATTATTACTATTATGAGACCGTAGCTAGTCTCATAACATAGAAATATGTCGACCGAGCAAGATATACTTGATCCACATAGCCAATGTTTCATAGTTATTAGAAATTTGATTTTCACTTTTATGAAACTTGAGCAATGAATTACCATTGATTTCAAATTTCGCCAAAGTGGGGGCAAGCGTAGACCCTTATTTTGTTATGAGTATGTGCATTGAGGCCGTGGGAAACCCGATGATGAAAAATTATATGACTGTAAGATGTAATTGGAGGCATGGAGCTGAATTATTAATTTCGTGGCATGATCTTGAAAAAATAAAAAAATAATAATAAAGTTTTGGGGAAATTAATTTAATTAAATTTAAATAAAATTTTATTTTGTTTAAATTTAATATGGGTAGTTCTTAAATGGATCTAATTAAGTTTAATTGGGCTCTATGGGCCTAAGAAAGCCTAGTTAGGAATTTTAAATGGGACCCATTTAATTATTTTCTAAAAATTAAAATAACAAAATATCTCTTCCTCACTCCCTATTGGTGCCTTCCATTTTTTCCTGTCTTCCTATTGGTTGAAACACCTCACCCATATCCCAGTCTTATTCGAATTCTGCAATTGTAGTTGTTTAAGTCATCTAAACTTTATCATCCTAAGACTCCAAATCCTACCACACCTCTTCCTCATTCCCTATTGGTGCCTTCCATTTTTTTCTGTCTTCCTATTGGTTGAAACACCTCACCCATATCCCAGTCTTATTCGACTCAGAATTGTAGTTGTTTAAGTCATCTAAACTTTATCATCCTAAGACTCCAAACCCTATCACACCTCTCTCCCAAAACCCTATAAATACCCTACTAGAGAAGAGAAGAAGGGGATGATGGGAGGAAAGAGGAAGAGAAAATTCAGAGCTATAGGAAATTTAGAGATATTCAAGACTCTTTGAGTTCTTTCTTATTTTTTTTCTTTTCTTCAAGAAGATTTGCATACAAGATTTCTATAAGGTCAGTTTTTTATTATTTTCTTTTCAAGATCTATGCCACACAATATTTTAATTCTATGCTCTTTGTCTTCAATTTATTTTATATGTTCATATGGATCATGTAATCATGTTTAATTTGAGGGGATACACAACTCTGCACATGTTTAGTTTCATCTCTTTATTTCTTTTATTTTCTTTAGTTTCTTTATTTTTATTACAAACAAAATTGGTAAGTAGCCCTAAGGTAAGTACCAAAGAGGGCATTTGCGTGGAGCTTATATGGAGCTAAGCGAGTAAGCTGTGATATCATTGCCATACTAGAAGAGAAGACCCTTTTTTAAGGGTAGCTTGCCCCAATGACAACTGCATTTATCAACAAGTAAGTAGCTCTAAACTTTCGAATAACCATTGGCATGAAATTGTAGTAATAATAGAACTTTCATTTGGTAAATTAAAATTAACTTTGTTTTTAATTTAACTGACTTTTGCATGTAATTAATTTAAATAAATACTTTGTAAATTAAAATTAATCTTGTTTGTAAATTAAACTAATATTGGCATGTAAAATAAATTTAATTTAATACTTAGTAATTGTAAAATAAATTTGCATGTTAGAAATCTTTATTAGGTTGTGATTGTTTGGGACTTATGTGATATTAGAATAAATTACACATGTACATAATTAACTTAGTTCAATTATCCTTAGGGTAACTTGGTGAAAATTAATTAATTAGGTTAAATAGAAACATAGGGTTATTTGAAATTGAATTTGTTTGTAAATTAAATTCCCAATAATAAATTAATTTTAGTCATCTGGTAAATATCATTTAAATAATTAGCAACCCCATAGATAGGAATTACTTGTGCATGAAAATTGTGTGTAAACAACAACCCTTTTTGTGAATTACTTGCGTGTGTAGGATTAGAATTGCATTTTTTAGGATAAAGTTTAATAAAGGAATAATAAACACGACTTCTAGAAACATTAGTAGAGGACTGGCACTCGAATTAACGAGGTTAGACCAAGCGTAAGGGGTGCCTAACACCTTCCCCTTACGTACCCACTATCCCGAACCTAGACATTGGGCTATGGTAATGACGGTTATGGAAACTCTGCAAGGAGTAAGTTGCCATCCATGACCCTCGGAAGAAACACTGAATATGTCCCGGTTATTACCCGGGTGGCGACTCCTGTCTATCTATGCCTTCGTGGCATAAATCCTTAGTACCGTGGTAGTGTTATGGGAAGACGGTGCTTACCAGTGGTTTGATTCTATTAGGATTGTATGAAGTGCATGTCTAGGAAATGCTGTCTAAGGAGGTGGTACTTAAGTGAGACCATTGTGACTCCACCATCTTTCCTGGGCATTACCTGGTGCATTTTATATAATTCTAATGGATGATATTTCGCCTCACGCTCCACCCCTACAGGTGTGACAAATCAAGCATTGGGATGCCTCCATATGAAGCTTTGTATGGTAGAAAGTGCAAAACTCCCCTATGTTGGGATGAAGTAGGTGAAAGAAACATGATTGGGCCAGAAATTATTCAGCAGACAGAGGAAAAGATCAGATTGATCCGAGATAGACTCAAGGCTGCATCAGACCGTCAGAAGTCCTATGTTGATCTGAAGAGAAGAGATATTGAATATGCAGTGGGTGATAAGGTATTCCTCAAAGTTTCTACTTGGAAGATGATTATGAGATTTGGCAGAAAGGCGAAACTGAGTCCTCGTTTCATCGGACCATATGAGGTTCTGGAAAGAGTGGGTCCTTTGGCATATCGGTTGGCATTACCTCCGGGGTTAGCAAGGATACACAGTGTCTTCCATGTGTCCATGTTAAGGAGGTACAGATCAAACCCATCTCATGTACTATCAGTTGAAGAGATTAAGGTAAATCCAAACCTCTCCTATGAGGAAGAACCCATAGAAATTCTGACTTATGAGGTGAAGTAGCTGAGAAACAAACAGATACACCTGGTTAAAGTGCTGTGGAACCATCATTCAGGCCAGGAAGCTGCTTGGGAACGTGAAGAGGATATGAGGAGACAGCACCCACAGCTGTTCAGAGACTAATGCCAGGTAAAATTTCGAGATGAAATTTATTTTAAAGGGAGGAGAATTGTAACACCCCAAAGTTCGATAGTGCGTTCTACTGTTCCGGTGACCAGTGTTGTGCGGATAGCTAGGATGCCTAGAACTACACTTCGATATGAGTGAGGAGAAATAAAATAATGAAATACAAGAAAAGAAAATACAAGAAAAACAAAGGAAAATAATAGCAAAGAAATGTAACCAAGTTAAACGAGCCAAGAACCCTAGCGATGGGTGACTGCACCGGGAAGTCGCAGCGTGGACCATTGACTAGCCTTGGACCGCGGGGAACCCTGGAAAATATTTTTAGGACTTAAATAGACACCTATTGAAGTATAAATACCATTAGAAATATCAAAGAAAAATTAATTAATTAGTACAAAGAAAAGTGAGAAATCAAAAAACGGACAAAACCCGGTGTTACCGAAAAATCAGGAATGCAACCTGAACAGGGGCATTGTGATCATTTGACATTTCGAGTTGTCTTTTGACCTAAATGTCTATTAAAAATAAATTATATTACACTTGGAAAATATCATGAAAAAATAAATTAGTGGTACCTAATGTAAATAGCAAAAATGGGAAGCTTAATGTAGGAAAATAAAATCTTAGATTAAACTAATAGTTAATTTTGACATAGTACTCCACTAACTCATTTAGGTGGACCACTACCACTTCATTTGGACAACAGATCATCTTCTTCCTCACTTCTCCAAGAACCAGCAGAATTGCTCCATTGAAGAACCTCCATGGCCATCCATGGCCAAGCTCCATGCAACCATGATTTAGCCATATTTTTCACTAGCTTCCTTCACAAAAACTATTCTACACCACTTGGGCAGTAGATAGGCAGCAAGAAGACCAAGTTTTGGAGAGATTTTGAAGAGTTTCCAAAGTGGTAAGTTTGTGTTTTTGGTTAGTGCTTCATTAAAGTTAGTAAGAATGTTATTGGTACTTGAGTTATGGAGAGATTTTTGAGGTTTGATGTTTAAAGGGAGAGGTGTATTTTTGGCAGCCATGGAAACTCCTTAAGGGCAGTTTATTCTTGCTTGTAAATGGTAGATTAAAGGGTTGATTATGTCACACCCTAATCTCCTGTAAGATGTAACATGATCCTGTAGTACACCTAATGAATTATCATACTTCGCCTACCGATAACCCATTAGATATACTACAAGGGATTTTAAAACAATTTTCAGGCAATTTAAGTCATAGATTAAAATCTGGTGTTATAAAATTTTTTTCAAAATTTCGGCAAAGTGCCGGCTGTATTTTGAGAAAACAGTTCTTCAATCCTGCAAAAGAAAATGCTCCCAATATGTTTTCTCAAATACAACTCCAATAAACTTTATTTCAATTCACAATTCAATTCTCAATAAACAATCAATTCATTTTCAAACTACTCTCATCATAAAGAAACATTTCATTGATTACAAGACTCAAAATTTATGATATAAAACTATTCAAGTAAATGAAATCTCAACTTTATATTTACAATAATTTACGTTTAATTACATACCAAAATGTTTTACAAGAGTTTTTATACAACTGCTCAAATAATTTACATACATATTATTACATGCATACATCAAAACCTATGTACATGGGTATACCTATGATATACCTGGAGCTGATCTGAAAGTGTCTTAAAAAAACTTACTCACTGCTCTATGCTCTTCTTACCTGCGACAGCATACAAAGCTATCGCTGAGTGGTGAACTCAGTGGTGCACAACTATAATTTAAAACATAGTACAATATACATTGACAAAATTTACAGTAAATAATTTGGAAATCTGAATACTCATCAAATTCCAAAAATCAAAATGTTCATTGCCAATAATGTAAATCATTTGTACAAATGACTTTGATCATAAAATTCAATTTATCAAATCATGACTAACCATTTAAGTAATTCCAACAAAATCAATTATACATAAACCATAATTGAAATCACAATTCTTTACCATTCAAAAGCCATTCTGTATCTCCAAAATCATTATGTATCTCAAAAATCAATCTTTACCTCACTAACTATGCAAGACTAATCCGAAAGGGCCATATTCGATGTGATTCTAACTCCGTATGGTTGGGGAGGTCGAATCAGATTCTAACTCCCTATGGTCGGGGAGGTCGAATCATCGTGCACAGTACCATCACAATAATGAATCTTCCGCAAGGGCCATAACGATAAAATAAACTTATATCTAACCTCAAATCAGAGGAAAATCTAAGCCTGTGCACGTACCATGGTAATCAAAACACAACTAACTCCATTGTCTTCTCAACAAATGAGAGAGACGGGTAATAACCTAGTCAAGCATCTATAGTGAGATATAAAACAATATCACAATCCTTTTAGTGAGCATAAATCACAATATAATTCGATTCAAATTCAATTTCAATATCCAATAATTTTTATGCTCATCACAATTCAAATCATAAATTTACATTTTTCCATGAAAATTACCATCACAATTCAAAACATGTTCTATCACAATTTTCCAAAACATAATTGATTCAATCCATAACAATGCTTAATACCTGTGGAAATACCATTTCACAAAGCTAAATTCATACATACTATAACAATTTTCAAATAATCATTGAATTAAATCCAATGCTTGTTAAACATAATACATAAGAAAAATATGTCATTTAATCATATGAAATATTCAAAACAAAATCAGTTAAAAACTAGCTATGCACAAACCTCTGATAACTGTCTCTTGGCTCTGACTTAGTGTTTCCTTCCCCTTTCCTGAGTCTTTGCTAACTGAGAAACACAATTTGAAGTGTTTCAGTACTTAATTAAACTGTCTCTAACGATAATGTTTGATAAATAATTCACTGAATGCTATTATTTGCTTAATCAACTTAATATATCGACCCTCGATGCGTTTTAGGTAATTTAGGTTTTAACGTTACTAATATGTCACATTCGATAGTCTTTTAGGGTTGGTACATGTTATCAAGTTTATTTCCGTGTATACTGCATTTTCTTGCAATTTACTGGATTTCGGGATACTAGTTTGACCTAGACGGAAGACCTAGTTCCCTCGGTTTTCGAGTTCCGGTCAAAACTACAAACTTGTAGATCTATGTCTTATGGAATGCGGGGCAAAATTTCAGGTCATTCTGAGTTATGTAGACCAAGTTATGGTCATTTTACTATTGCTGGTCAAATTGCACCAAAATTGGTCACTTTAGGTCATTTTAGGTCATTTTAGGTTCGGCCAGTTTTTGGACCCGAACTTGTGCAAGCTGTTTGACTTGCTTATGGTCATTTCTGGGCTTTGGTGTCTTCATAAGACTTGTAGATATGGGTCTTAACTATTCATGGTCAAAATTTCAGGTCAATTGGACCTGTTTTGAGTGAGTTATGGCCTAAACACTAACTACTGCCTAAGTGGTCAATTTTCAGGCCTTACTTGCACTTAATCCGGATTTGGTCATTTTTCAAGTTACCTTGCAAGCAGAATTTTGGTATGTTTCCTTCATGAAAGTTGGCACATTTTGTGCCTAGTTTCACCTCCAATTGGTCTCATACCAATTGGAGTTACATATTTAGAGTTATAGGCTGAAATGCATACTGTCCTTAATTACATTGCTTATACATCTATCCATTACACATTTACCTTGCTACAAGTCCACTTCCCTTACCAATTCTGTTTTGGTACATTACCAAAACCATATATCACTTCACTTTAAAGTCACTTTGGGCAGAATACAATTATCTTTAATACACCAAATGAAACTCTAATTCACAAAGTCCAAATACAACCATAAATACACATAAACACTCCTAATTGTTACATACAATTTCCACAACCAATTTACATACATATTCATCAATCCTCAATGTCACAATTTACCCAATATCTTCATGAATTTAAACACTCATCAAGAAGCCTCAAGGCTGCCACAAATGCTTCACATTGCCAAAGTGTCCATAATTTCGTCAACTTCAATCCCAATTGCACAATCACCACATTTACATGGAAATAACTTACTAGGACATTAATCACCCTACTCACATAAATTCCCATAAAATATATGTAAGAATAAATCATCAAATATACAACTCCATGGCTGTCCAAACTGGATATATCAATAACTCCTCAAAACTTAAAAATTTCTTCACAAAGCAAACACCCATAACATGTTTTCAAACTTTAACAAAGAAATATTCAAAAACTCAAACTTACCTATTGTTGGGACTTGATTAATCTTCACTAAAACTTCTTAATATGAGTGGGGATAATTTTTAATGAAGCTACCTAGGTGTTTAGAGGTAAAATGAAGGAGTGGATGAAGCTTTATGCAACACGGCAATGGAGGTTTCCCATTTCTTCATTTCGGCATGGATGGAGGAGTTGGAGAAAAATGAAATTGCAGATTGTGTAATAGGTGTACACCTGCCCATTTAGTGTTTAGTTTATTCCTTAGTGGTCCACTTACACAATTTAAAGCATATTATAAGTTTAACTTTCATTTATTCCACATTAACCCATAATTTTTGCTATTTACTTTAGGTACCATCAATTTAATTTTTCATTATATTTTCCAAGTATAATATTATTTATTTTTAATGGACATTTAGGTCAAAAGACAACTCAGGATGTCAAATGACTATAATGCCCTTGTTCGGGTTACATTCCCGATTTTTCGGTAACACCGGGTTTTGTCCGTTTTTCGATTTCTCACTTTTCTTTGTACTAATTAATTAATTTTTCTTTGATATTTCTAATGATATTTATACTTCAATTGATGTCTCTTTAAGTCCTAAAAATATTTTCCAGGGTTCCCCGCAGTCCAGGGCTAGTCAACGGTCCACGCCGTGACTTCTTGGTGCGGTCACCCATCACCAGGGTTCTCGGCTCGCTTAACTTGGTTACATTTCTTTGCTATTATTTTTCCTTTGTTTTTCATGTATTTTCTCTTCTTGTATTTCATTATTTTATGTCTCCTCACTCATAACGAAGTGTAGTTCTAGGCATCCTAGCTGTCCGGATAACACTGGCCACCGGAATAGTAGAACGCATTACTGAACATAGGGGTGTTACAAATTATGTGTTTACGTGTGTAGGAATTTATTTGGGTGATGTATATTAAGTATTTGCAAATGTGTACTTGAATTTGGAAGCTTGGAAACTAATGGAGTGTGATGTATGAATCGGCAGCTTGATTTGGTGAACCATAAAAATGTTATTTCATGTTTGGTTTATGGAATATTAATGTTGAATTGTGGTAGTTGTCATGACAGCTTGGGTATATGTATGATGGTGTGAGGTTGGACATGTAAATGAGCTAGGTTAGGTGATTGAATTTTTGTAATTTGAGCTTGAAAAATTCTGAACTATATGGTACATGTTGAGTGTGATTATAAGCTGCCAAAATGACCAACAATATGTTGTGAAATGTGTTTAGGTTAGGATACAAACCGGAATTGGCATGAATGTGTGGTTTGGTAAGTGTTAAAAGTGACCTTTGATGAGTAATGAATAAAATGCAATAGGGCAGTTTATGTTTTGGGCCTAGAACCTTAAGAGTGTGGCTCCAATTGGTATGAGACCAATTGGAGGTGAAACTGGGCACAAAATGTGCCAACTTTCATGAAGGAAGCTTATCAAAATTCTACTTGTAGGGTAACTTGAAAAATGATCAAATCCGGATTAGTGCAATTAAGGCCTGAAAATTGACCATTTGGGCAGCAGTTAGTTTTTTTGCCATAACTCACTCAAAACAGGTCCAATTGACCTGAAATTTTGACCATGAATAGTTAAGACCAATATCTACAAGTCTTATGAAGACACCAAATCCCAAAAATGGCCAGAAGCAAGTCAAACAGCTTGCACAATTTCGGGTCCAAAAACTGACCGAACCTAAAATGACCTAAAATGACCTAAAGTGACCAATTTTGATACATTTTGACCAACAATAGTAGAATGACCATAACTTGGACTACATAACTTAGAATGACCTGAAATTTTGCCCCGTGCGCAATAAGACATAGATCTACAAGTTTGTAGTTTTGATTGAAACTCGAAAACTGAGGAAACTAGGTCGTCCTGCTAGATCAAACTAGTATTCCGAAATCTAGCAAATTGCAATAAAATGCAAAATACATGGAAATAAATTTGGTAATATGTACCAACCCTAAAAGGCTACAAATGTGACGTATTAGTAACATTAAAACCTAATTTACCTAGAATGCATCGAGGGTCAACATATTAGGTTGACTAAGCATATAATAGAATTCAGTGAATTAATTATCAAGCATTATCGTTAGAGACAGTTAAATGAGTACTGAAACACTTCAAATTGTATTTCTCAGTTAGCGAAGACTCAGGGATAGGGAAGGAAACACTGAGTCAAGGCCAGGAGACAGTTATCAGAGGTTTGTGCACAACAGTTATTTCTTTTGAATTTTTCAATTGAAATAAATTATGACTATTTGTATATTATTGTTTTCAATTATGGAAATGTGTTTGAATGGATACTTATTGCTTGAAAAGCATTGTAAATGGTTTGAAACTATGGAAAAATTTATTTAGTGTGATTTTTGAAAATTGAAGTTAATTATGAATTGTGTAGCCATTTTGTGAATGAAATTATGACTTTGGAAATTTATTGGATTCTCACGAATCATTTGAATAAAATGTTTGGAATTGATTTTGTGTTCACACTTAGCATGACAGTATCACATTATTCCTCCTCCATTTATGGGGTTGAGATCGTTTATTTCCTCCCTCTCTGGCTTGCCAGTTGATGTAACACCCTCCCAGTAGCAACTCCGTACATTCTACTGTTCCGGTGACCGGTGTCGGTCCGGACAGCTAGAACGTTCGGAAAAATATTTAAACTAAAGTGAGGAACCATAATTAACTCAAATATTAATAAGAAAAATTTAGGAAAAATTTAAAAATAAAATACAACCAAGTTAAATGAGCCGGTGCCCTAGTGATGGGTAACCTAGTGAGAAGTTGCGGTTCTCGCAACTAGGAGCCCTAGACCCGGGTAAAAATTCATAAAATAATTTTTGGGACTCCAGAGAAGGGTCATTGAGGTTTCTATGGCATTAGAATGCCAAGAAAATATTTAGAAAAATTTTTCAATTGGTACAGACAATTTTGACCCGTTAAGCCAAACGGAGGGCATTTTGGTCATTTCGCCTTCAGAGGTGATTTTTGGCCGACTTGTCCAGTTAAGTAAATAATTATTATGACATAAAATATGAATAAACATTACTAAAAATTAAATTGAAAATGAGTAGTGATGAAAAGAAAAGAAAAATAAAAAAAAGCTCATTTATGACATATGATGATGTCATTTAAAGGCTACCACCAATCAAATTTAAACAACCAATTAACTAACTAATAAAAGTGATGAATAAAGACCAAAGGATTAAAAAAAATTTCAGCCATCTTCTTCCTCATTCAGCTGCACCACCATAACCAAGAACCCTCCATTTTTCTTCTTAAATCAAGCTTAAAAATCTCTTAAACCTCTCCCCAAAACCCTAAGTCATCTTCACTAAAATTAATCCACACACCCTAAGGAAGCTCTAGGCAGCCACAAAGAGGAGAAATTTTAGAGTTTTCACAAGTTCAATAAGTTGAGCCAAGAGGTTAGTGCTTACTTATGTTAATATTCCTTTATTTCCATGTTAAGGACTTGAATTTAGTATGAAATTGTAAGTTAAATGAACTAAAACTCATGTGTATGTGTACCATAAATTTCGGCAGCCTTAAGAAAGGAATGAGTCTGATTGTTTTAATGGACTTAGAATGAATTAGAGATTATTTTTAAGGTGTATATACACATATATGATGAATGAAAGTGTTTAACTAGGTGTATGGGTGAATTGAAATGGGAAATTAGGGTTTTGGGAGTGAAAAATTGGATTTGGCTTATGAAATGATTAATGGACATTCTAATGGTCAATTAGTGACCATTTGAGGCAAGTTAATCATAATTTGAAGTGAACTAAAGTGTTACAAACCCAATTGGTAGAATTTGCCTAGTGACAAAGAATGAGGTCGTGAGTCCAGCCTGTTTGGACTGCCATTTCTTTGGTTGTGTAGGTCCAATTGGTGTTTGACCAATTGGACATGAAACTAGACTTATAATGGCACAATTTTTCTGAAGAAACCATGTCCAAAAGACCAAAGCAAGTGGACCAAAAATTGGCCCCAATCCGGATACCCTGCAAACAGGTTCTGCAGAATGACCAAATGAACAGTAATTTGGCCATAACTCACTGTAGATATGGTCAATTGACCTGAAATTTTTACAGAAACAAGTTAAGACATAGAAAAACAACTTTCATGAAGAAACCTACCCCAAATTATGACCAGAACCTATCCAACAAGGCAGTGGCAGTCACTGTTCATTGTACTGTAGATTTGGTAAATTCTGCAGTTTTGCAATCCGGCCAGCTGTGGTTTTTGGACCATATCTGGAGCTACAAAACTCCAAACGGAGTGATTCAAAAAAATAAATTCAACTAGACAAAATAAGGAACAACTTTCATGTTTACCATTTCCTCAAATTTTCATTGTAACAGTCACCAATGGAACAGTAAAGTTGGGTTACAAAAACTGAAAATTCTGCTTCCCTTGGTTTAAACTTAGAAATGGTATTAATGCTTAATGCCAACAAGTTTTGAATGCAAAATGTGGTATGTTGGGAGTGTCAAAACCAATGTACCTATTTTCTATCAAAAAGTCAACATTTTTGTTGACCAATGAGGTGAATAGTGACACCAAAACTTGAAATTCAAAATTTGAAGAATTCAAAAGTATCAAATGCCCTAGTATACCTAACAAGATTGGTTTGGATAGTTTGGCATGCCAATAGGGTTCAGTTAGCAGTACTGCACATGGCATTATGCCATTCTGTGATTTTATGGCTTTTAGCCATTTTGATATTGTGTTGAGACTTGGCCTCGTGCCTAATATTATTCTGACTTGTTAGCTGTTACATTTTACGGGAGATAATTATGTGACCGATGGTGTGATGGCGAGGTACTTGATACCCGGTGCGGTTACCCGTTTATCGATCGATGCGTCGGTATGGGTTACTTGGGCAACCAAATGAATGAAAGTGGACAAAGTTAATGAAATAAATGGATATACAAATACCAAACAAATAAGACATATACATTCAATGCATACTTATTTTCTGCTATTTTCTTTTATTTTATTATTGCACCACTAAGCATCATTGCTTAGCGCGTTGCTTTTGCCACGCGTAGGTTCTGGAGATACTAATCGTGAGCCCAGTAGACCGTAAACTGGGTGAGTCCATCTTGCAGCTCTGCATAGTGTCCGTGTCACCTCACCATCTATAGTGCATTGGTAGGACACTAGGCTTCATTTTGGTATTTTGTAATTGATTTTTATTTTCCTTTGTGTAAATGAAACTTATGTAATGTATTTTGATGTTCATGTAAATAATGAGAATTGTGTTTGTGAATGAAAAAGTGAATGTTTGACTGTAATTTATACATGATATTACATGAGATGAATGATTGAGAAACGAAATTGAAAAATGTTGAGATTTTGATATTAGAGTTTGAGAGTGATGAGACATAAATATTGGAAGTGTTTTTAACAGGTTCAGAAGAACTGTTTTCTCCATTTGTAGCCGGTACTCTGCCGGATTTTCTTTAAAATTTTCAGAACCTCAAATAAATGATAATTTCGATAAATGGCTTAAATAAATTATATTTCATAAACTATATTCAAAACTATGATAACAAAAAAAAATTGATTAAGTTAAAATAGAGGGTGCCGATACACCGTGTGACATTGCTTACTCGGATATACTGTACACGGGTAAGGGGTGTCACAGTTGAGGTTGAGATCGGATGAGTACTCATTATATAGCTAGCTTCCTCCCTCATTGATTTCGATTAGTGGGGTTGAGTTTGCTTTGTCGTGGTGTACAACACGGCATTGATCGGAAATTTATGTCATGGCTTAAGTTGTGTATGAATTAACAACACTGTATTCTTAAATTATTTGACTAAATTGTGTTATTATGAGCTTTGATAATTTGTGAAATGGAGTTTAAATTCTTATTGACATTCACTGTCTTTTGAATTTAACCATGTTTTGACTATTGAGATTTATTTTGATATTGTGAAATGGAGTTCAAATTCTTTATGACATTCATTGTCTTGAATTTAACTATGGTTTAAGTATCCACTATTTATATGACTTATGATTTGTAATTGAAAGTTGCATTTGGTTAATGTTGTGCACCACTGAGACATTGTCTCAGCAATAGTTTTTCATTGCTGTCGCAGGTAGACAGACGGACAGGGCACCAGACTAGGCTGCCAGTGTATTCAGCGAGAGATCATCGGGTATATTGAGTATACCATATTTTGCATTTTGTACTGTAATGTATGTTCACTGTATGTATATATTGTTCTTGATTTTGAGCAGTTGTAAATTAAAATTGTACATTGAAGTTGTAAAATAAAATATGAGTTATTTTGACTTGTAAAATTTTGTATTATATTTCTTTTATCTCATCCTTTGATAATACTGAAAAATTATTGTGGAGTTGAGATTGAGAAATATATTTGAAGTGCTTTTTACAGGTTTTCTGAAGAACTGTTTTATTCAAAATACAGAGGGCACTTCGCCAAAATTTTTACAGAAATTTCTAATAATTCAAATGTGTTATCTCTTTCACTTAGGTTCAAAATTTTTTTTAACACCTGTAAATAGTGCTCACCACTGTAAAAAGAAGTAAGAAAAGTTTTAAAATCTCTTGTAGTGTATTTAATGAGTTATTAGTAGACGAAGTTGGTAATTCATTAGGTATACTATGGGATCATGTTATGCCTCACAGAGGGGTATGGTGTGACATTTCTGAGCAAGGTTTCTTCACCAAAGTTGTGCTATTATGTGTCTAGTTTCATGTCCAATTGGCCTTCCACCAATTGAACCTCCACAACTCCATTTATAGCTGCACAAACCTGCTGGACTCATGCTCAGTCCTGCAGGTCAGCCAAGGTAGCTCACCTATACACAATTGCCAAGCCTCAACTCACTTCATTTCCTCATCACACACATTCAGATGGTCACTAATTGACCATTACAAGGTTAATGAACCATCACATGAGCAAACCCTAAAATTGTTCAAGTGTCCAATTTTTTTTCATGTTCATACATGCACAAATCTTGCATTTCACCTACTTAACTATGTTCAATCACCCATCCATTATCAAAGGCTGCTCATAACTATTTTGCTATCAAGCAAAATCATCAAACCCTAACTAACCCTAGCTACTCAAATTTGTAAGGTGCACATACACACATTTTTGTGTTATTTTCTTATAATTCCTACACCATTCATGCCATTGAACATGAATTAAAGCAAAAGGAACAAGAATTGGACACTAACCTTGAATGGAGCAAAATTTCAAGCTACCCAAACTTCTTTTTTTCTTCCTCTTTTGGCTTCCTAGAGGTTGTTCAAGTTGCTAGGTTAATTTTTTGTGAAGCTAGGTTAGGGTTTCAAGTGAAATTTGGTGAGCTAATGAAGCTTTGGAGTGTTTTTAATGGAGGTTTGGGTGTGAGGAGAGGGAAACGGCTATTTGGAGAAGGAGATAGCTGTTGACTTTGATTTAATTTTTTTTGTTGTATTCTTTTCCCTTTTTAGTAGTTAATTTAAATGTTTGTTAAATTTGATTGGTGGAATTCACTAATGATATCATAATGATGTCATAAATGGGCCTTTTATCTCATTTCCTATTCTTTTCTTCTCTACTTATTTTCGATTTAATTTTTTAGAAATATTTATTCACATTTTATGTCATAATAATTATTTACTTAACTGGATAAGTCGGCTAAAAATCACCTCTGAAGGCAAAATGACCAAAATGCCCTCCGTTTGGCTTAACAGATCAAAATTGTCTATACCGATTGAAAAATTTTTCTAAGCATTTCTTGACATTCTAATGCCATAAGAACCTCAATGACCCTTCTCTAGAGTGTCAAAAATTATTTTATGAATTTTCTCTCAGGCCTAGGGCTCCTAGTTGCGAGAACTGCAACTTCCCACTAGGTTACCCATCGCTAGGGCACTGGCTCATTTAACTTGGTTGTATTTTATTTCTAAATTTTTTTCTTCTAAATTTTTCTTGTTAATATTTGAGTTAATTATAGTTACTCACTTTAGTTTAAATATTTTTTCCAGATGTTCTAGCTGTCCGGACCTACACCGATCACCGAAACAGTAGAATGTACGGAGTTACTACAGGGAGGGTGTTACAACTCTTCCCCTCTAATAAAAATTTCGTCCTCAAAATTTACCTGATGCAAACAGTTGAGGGAACTGTTGCCTCATCGTCTCTTCAGTTTCCCAAGTTTCCTCCTCGGTGTTGTGGTGCCTCCAAAGCACTTTCACCAGTAGAATCTGCTTATTCCTCAACTCTTTCACTTCCCGAGCCAGGATCCGTATGGGTTCTTCTTCATATGTTAAGTCCGATTGTACTTCAATTTCTTCCATGGAGATGACATGTGAAGGATCTGAGCAGTATCTTCTTAGCATAGATACATGGAACACATTGTGGATCTTGTCCAGCTCTGGTGGTAAAGCTAGTCTGTAGGCCACTGGACCCACACGTTCAATGACTTCATATGGGCCAATGAACCTAGGGCTTAACTTACCTTTTCTTCTAAACCTCAGTACCTTCTTCCACGGTGACACCTTGAGGAACACTTTGTCACCAACCGCATATTGTATTTCTTTTCTCTTCAGGTTGGCATAAGATTTTTGTTTGTCTGAGGCAACCTTCAGATTGGCTTTGATTAGTTTTACCTTCTCCTTAGTCTATTTCACCAGGTCTAGCCCTACCAATTTATCTTCACCCAATTTAGTCCAACACACTGGAGTTCTACATTTCCTCTCATATAGCGCTTCATACGGGGCCATTTGGATGCTAGCTTGGTAGCTATTGTTGTATGCAAATTCTGCCAGTGGGAGGTATCTATCCCAACTTCCCTTAAATTCAATGACACAACTCCTCAGCATATCCTCAAGGACCTAACATATATTTCATGTTATTATTATCATTTCAGTTCAATATTTGTGTTAGTTCAATTGGTTTCAATTGTTTACCTAGATTACTCTTTCTGATTGCCCATCCGTCTGAGGATGGAAAGCTGTGCTGAAGTGGAGTTGTGTACCCAAGGATTCATGCAACTTCTTCCAAAATCTAGATGTAAACCTTGGGTCTCGATCAGATATGATGGAAAGTGGGATTCCATGCAGTCTAACTATCTCACTGATATACAATTTTGCTAACTTCTCCAATGAGTAGTCAGTCCTAACTGGCAGAAAGGGTGCTAACTTCATCAATCTATCTACTATCACCCATACTGCATCATGCTTCTTCTGGGTGAGAGGTAGACCACTTACAAAATCCATGGTGACCCGATCCCATTTCCATTCAGGTATGCGTATAGGCTGTAGCAAGCCCGATGCCTTGACTTGTTGACATGTCAAGCATTTATTCACATAGTCAGCTATGTCCTTTTTCATACCAGGCCACCAATAATGAAGCTTCAGATCATGATACATTTTTGTACTTCCTGGGTGCATGGCATAAACACTGGTGTGTGCCTCTTTTAGAATACTAGTTTTCAATTCCCCATCATCTGTTACACATACTCTTCTTTTATAGTACAGACACCCATCTGCTTTTACCTCATAGTCAGTTGCTTTCCCTTATGAGATTTTGCTCATAATAGTTATTAACTTTTCATCTGCCTTTTGCCCATCTAAAATCTGCTGTAGCAGGTTTGGCCTCACTTGCAACTCAGCCAAAATAGCTCCATCTCGAGCCAAGGATAGACGGGCATTCAATGATCTCAAAGCTGTGATGGATTTTCTGCTCAAAGCATCAGCAACTACATTTGCCTTCCCAGGGTGGTAGTCAATCACACAATCATAGTCCTTCAGGAACTCAATCCATCGCCTCTGTCTAAGGTTGAGCTCCTTCTGGGTTGGTAAGTATTTCAGACTTTTGTGGTATGTGTAAATGTAGCACTTTTCACCATACAAGTAGTGCCTCCATATCTTCAATGCGAAGATAGTTGCTGTAAGTTCTAGATCATGGGTAGGGTAATTCTATTCATGTGGCCTTAGCTGCCTGGATACATAAGCGACCACCTTCCCCTCTTGCATCAATACACACCCTAACCCATTATGAGAGGCATCACTGTAGACAATAAATTCATTTCTTAACACTGGCTGTGTTAACACTGGTGCCTCTATCAACATAGCCTTCAACTTCTCAAAACTGGTCTGACACTTGTCATTCCAGTCAAATATGACATTCTTGTGTAATAACTTGGTCATTGGAGCAGCTATTAAGGAAAATCCCTTCACAAATCTTCTATAATACCCAGCTAGCCCCAAGAAACTTCTGACCTCAGTTGTATTCCTGGGAGGCTTCCATTCCATCACTGCTTCTATCTTCTTGGGATCCACTCTAATCCCATCAGCTGACACTATGTGTCCAAGGAATGCAATCTCATTCAACCAGAAGTCACACTTGGACAACTTAGCATACAGCTTCTTTTCTCTCAAGGTTTGCAGAACAATCCTCAAATACTCATCATGTTCTTCAATGGTCTTGGAATACACCAAAATATCATCAATAAAGACCACTACGAACCGATCTAGGTATGGATGGAAGATACGGTTCATAAGGTCCATGAATGTCGCTGGTGCATTTGTTAGGCCAAAGGGCATTACCAGGAACTCATAATGCCCATACCGGATTCTGAATGCAGTCTTTGGCACATCTGCATCCTTCACCCTCAACTAATGATACCCTGATCTGAGATCAATCTTAGAAAATACTCCTGCTCCCTTCAATTGATCAAACAGATCATCAATTCTAGGCAATGATATTTGTTCTTCACAGTCACTTTATTTAACTACCGGTAATCGATGCACAACCTTAAAGTCCCATCCTTCTTCTTTACAAACAGCACTGGAGCTCCCCATGGTGGCACACTGGGGCGTATGAACCCCTTATCCAGCAACTCTTGTAATTGGATTTTCAGTTCCTTCAATTCTGTAGGTGCCATCCTACAAGGAGCAATAGAGATTGGTGCTGTACCCGGCAGTATCTCAATAGCAAATTCAACTTCCCTTTCTGGTGGCAAGCCAGGCAATTCTTCAGGGAACACATCTGGGAAGTCTCTTACTATGGGTATGTCACACAGATCTGACTTAGCCTGCCTAGTATCCACCACATGTGCTAGGTAGGCTTCATAGCCTTTTCTCATCAATTTTCATGCAACTGTGGCTGAGATGACATTGGACAAGAAATCTGTCCTTTCCCCCATAACTGTGATCTCATTACCCTCAAGAGTTTTCAAAGAAATTGTCTTCAATTTACAATTAACCATTGCCTAATGACGTGACAACCAGTCCATTCCCAAAATCATGTCAAACTCATGGAAAGGTAACTCAATCAGGTCTGCCAAAAATTCATACCCATGAATCCTTAACGGGGAACCCTTGTATACTTTGTTCACCACTATACTGTGGCCCAATGGATTAGTGACCAGAATGTTTTGGTCACTCTCCCCTACTAATATCCCCCTTTTTACAGGTAGGTTGATGTAGATGAATGAATGAGTGGATCCTAGATCCACCAATGCATGCACAGATGTATTGTAGAGGGAGAACGTACCCCTGATAACGCCTGGGGCATCTTGCTCCTCCTAAGCTCTCATGGCATAAGCTCTGGCAGGTGGTCTGCCCTCAGGCCTCTCTGTCGGCTCAGATGCAGGCCTCTATGATGGTCCTACTACCTCAGATTTGCCAGATTTCCTACCCCTTTGTGGTGCAGGAGCAGGTTTTTCTGCTTGTGTTAGAGCAGCTGTAGTAGTTCTGCGTGGACAGTTCCTCAGCTGATGCTCTGTCGACCCACACCTTAAGCAGGCACCCATCACTCTCTAACACTCCCCCTTATGCCACTTCAGGCAATGTGGACATGCAGAAGATGCTGGGGCTGGTCCCCTGAACCCCATCCACTTGTAACACCCTTCCCCTGAACCCCATGCTGGGGCAATTTACTTTTTCATTTTCCCCCTTCACTTGTAACACCCCCGTTTGCATAGCCTGGTAGATTTCACTGTTGCGGTGATCGGTGTCGGTCCGGAAAATTAAGGGGATTAGAACCACACTTAAGTCAATTTGAGAAGCCATAAACACAAATAATTAGTAATGTTCAATTAGTTAAGTATAAATAAGAAAAACATAATATAAGAAGTTAAACGAGCCGAGAGTCACAGCGATGGGTGACCGTCTCGAGAACGACTGCGAAGTCATTTTAAACTCAAATTTCGAACCGTAAAATGTGACGCTGCGGTCCTTAGGACCCTTATGAACACAGTGGAAAAGAGAAAATCACAAAAAAGGACTATTAAGTCAGTCAAATAATTAGGTCAGGGAGCCAGAAGAAATATTGGATTATTTGCAAACCGGGATGGACTGGCGAGAGGCAATTTGGTCAATTGACCCCGAGAGCTGACTCCTGACCTAACTGTCAAATAAAATTGGAGAAAAAAAAATTTTGGAATCGAGAATTAAATTAAAGAATTAATAGAAAATAAAAAAAAGGGGGAAAATGAAGAAGTGAAAAGGTGATGACATCATGCATGACATCATGCATGATGCCATAAGTGTATAATTAATAAATTAATTAATTTAATTTTTTGGGGTCTTCCATAAGCCAAAATAGATAAAAGAAAGAAAAGAAAAAAAAAAAAATAAAAACCTCTTCTTCTTCCATTGTTGTCGCCTCACCTCTCTCTCCCAATTCCTTCACTTTGTTCCACCATTGTTAAGGGAAAGGAAGCTTAAATTTCTTCACTCAACCTTCATAACTCCCCTAAAAACTTTACTAGAGCTTGTAATCTCAACTTAAGAAGAAGATTGAAAGAAGAAAGAAGAACAAAAGATAGAGATTTGAAGTTTTAAGAAAGGTTAGTATGCTAACTTTCATTTTTTTTCTTTAAATGCATAATTAGTTACTTAGATGAACTTAGAAATTAATGAAATGAAATAAAAATATGTGGGGAGGACCAAACTGAAATTTTGGCCTGCCATGGATGTATGAGGGTATGATGTGTTTGAATGAATTAAATGTGTTAGTAAACTTGTATGAGAATGGTAGTAAGATTGAAATGCTTAAATGTGATGAAATGCAACAATTTAGTGTGATTAGGGTTTGGAGGCCTAGGGTTTTGAGGCAAAAATTTGGAGAAATTAGTAAATGATGTATTTGACCTATTGTGAAGTGAAAAATGGTCAATTGTGACCAAATGAGTTGTGTGGGAATGGTTGGAAATTAAGTTAAATTCGGAGGGTGTATGGTCATGCTGCTGGCAGTATGAGCAAGTCAACTTTGAAGGACCAAAAATGAAATTTTACAAGTCCAATTGATATGCCACCAATTGGGGAAGAAAATAGACATAAAATGACACAATTTTCATTTGGGAACCATGCCCAAAAAGTGACCAAAACCTAGTGAACAAATTGACCAAAGTTGGATAAGTGCAGTCTGCCACTGTACAAACTGACCAAATGAATAGTATTTGTTCATTTGGTCATAACTCGATCTAGGAAGGTCCAAATGACCTGAAATTTTACCAGTGGTTAGATGAGATATAGACCTAAAACTTTTATAAAGAATACAAACCCAAATTCTGCCAGCAACCAAGTCATTTGGCCACCCCAAGTTGGTGACCCAAAACTGCCAGCACCAAATTTGCCCAGAAAATCTGGGTTGTTTCCAATCCGGCAGCCATGGTTCAAATGGCCATAACATGAGCTACAAAACTCTAATTGGGGTGATCCAAAAGTGAGAATAAACTTAAGACAATAAAGAACATTTTCTATGAAGGACGTTTTGCCAAATTCCAACAGTAAAATTACTAATGGAACAGTTCAACTAGGAGCACCAAAACTGAAAATTTGATAATTTTGCCAAAAGGACTTAAGCTTTGAGAAAATGACCAAAACCAACAAATTTAATGACCAAAATGTGGTATGTGGGTGAAGTTGGAGTTTCCATACCGATTAAGCTTTAGAAAGTCAACAAATTGACTTGAATAGTGTAGTGAATAGTAACCCAAAACACAAAAATTTCAAGAACGTCGAGTTTAGCACAATAGAGTTAGTTAAAAGTGAAGTTAAATTTATTTTTGGATTTATGCTAAGTTATGGTACTGAAACACTGTGAAACTGTGTGTTTCAGCTGAAAAAGACTTGGAAACTCGAAGAGACTGAGTCAAGGCTTAAAGGCGACTCACGTCAGGTCTGTGCACAGTAATTTTTGTTTAAATATATGATTCTTGAAAATTTGATTTTTTTTTTTAGTTAATTATGAATTGTGTTGCCATTTATGATTGTGAATATGACTTTGAAAATTGATCAGATTTCTCATAAATTATTTGAATAAATTGTTTTGAATTGATTTTTGTATTCACACTTAGCATGACAGTATCACATTATTCCTCCTCCATTTATGGGGTTGAGATCGTTTATTTTCCTCCCTCTCTGGCTTACCAGTTGAGATTGAGATCGGATGAGTACTCATTAGCTAGCTAGCCACCTCCCTCATTGATTTCGATTAATGGGGTTGTAGATTGCTTTGTCGTTTTATACAACACGGCATTGATCGGAAATTTTGTGTCATGGCTTAAGTTGTGTATGAATTGGCAACACTGTGTTTCTTAAATTATTTAACTAAATTGTGTTTTTATGAGCTTTGATAATTTGCGAAATGTGATTGAGAAATATTTAAACTATTTTTTGATAATGAATGATTTGTGTATTGCATTTCAAATTTTTTTTATTGTGCACCACTGAGTATTTTTATACTCAGCGATAGCTTATTTTGCTGTCGCAGATAAGAGTAAGGAGAAAGCAGCAGAGTGAGTTGCTATTGAATTGAGGACTACACCAGTCTTTTTGTACGGGTATTATTTTGTACCCTTGTAGTTAATTTTGATGTAAATATAGTAATGTTGTATGTATCAATATAAAGTTGAGTAGTTGTAAATAAATTGTAATTATATTATTTTTGGATTTCCTTTTGTAAATTAATAATTATACATGTGAATTTCATATTTTATGCCTTGTGAATGGAGTTGTTAAATATTTTGAGATGATAAATTTTGATTTGGATTGTGAAATTACTTTGAAGTGATTTGAATTGAGTTGATTTGAGATTTATTGGAGGATGGGAGTTGTGGAAAACTTTTGGAAGTGTTTTTTTTAGGTATTTGAAGAACGGTTTTCTCCAAATACAAACGGAACTCTGTTAAAATTTTTATAAAATTTGCGGCAAAATTAAAATGGACAAAAATTTTTACTAGTCTTTAAGCTTTGAATAAATGGTTTTTAATTCTCACTAAAATGCTCACCACTCCCAAAATGTAAGAAAATTATTTTAAAATCCCTTATAGGGTACTTAATGAGTTATCGATAGGTGAAGTTCGGTAGTTCATTAAGTATTCTATGGGATCATGTTATGCCTTACAGAGGGGTAAGGTGTGACATGTTTTAGTGGTATCAGAGCATGTTTTTTTTCAATAAATTTTGATTATGTGTATGAACATTTTATTGATAAGTACAATTGCTCAAGTGTCTTTAATTGATACATATGACATATTTGCATCATGAATATGCACTAACGGAGGTCAACCTCCTTGTGTTTGATCTCAGGAAGTAGAAAATTTGGGAAAATGGAATGGAAGGAGGAGATAATTCCGAAGAACAATCTGTTGAGGCTGAGGTTCAAGGGGAAGCTCCAGCACTCCAGAATGTGAGTGGGTCAGCCACTCCAGCTCCTACTCCAGCACCGCAGTTCCCTGCTCAATTTGTATAGCAGATGGCTGCGTTTTTCCAGCAAATGGCGGGTAATGTGCCACCCCAAGCTCAAATGCCAGTACCTGTAGCACAACCACAACCCTCAGCTCGGCAATATGAAAAATTGATGAAATTTGGGGCCACCGAGTTTAAAGGCACTGTGGATCCACTGGAGGCAGAACAGTGGTTGGAAAGAATGGAACGGGTTTTCAGGAAGCTGCAGTGTACAGAAGAGCTAAAGTTTGAGTATTCCGTTTCCTTGTTGCAAGGGGATGCATATGAATGGTGGAAGACCATTTCCCATAGCCTGGTTGAGCCACCTGTGTTAACCTGGTCAGACTTTTTGAGAGAGTTTCGACAGAAATGGGTTCCCGATGCATATGTGGATATGAAGTTGCAAGAATTCTTGAGTTTGAAACAAGGGGACCGAACAATAGCAGAGTATGAGAGAGACTTCTCAAGGCTAAGCCACTATGCTGGAAGCTTAGTCTCCACCCCCAGAGATAGATGTAAGTGGTTTGAGTCCTAGTTAAGGCCGAATCTGAGAATGCAAGTTATGGGTTTCCGACATCAGAATTTTGCTGAGTTGATCTCACAGGCCCTATAACTGGAAAGGATAGAATCAGAAGGCGCAGTGAAGAAGGGTACACAAGAGAAAGAGAAGACTGAAAAGACTACGGGACAAACATCTGAGATTGGTTCTGGCAAGAGCAAATAGTTTGGGGGATCCAGCTCCCGTAGATCTGGCAGAGGCAGATTTTCTGGCCAAAGACCACCCGATGCAGTCGCAGACCCGACAAGCACCCGAGGAGCTCTATCGATGCAGCGGTGTGAAACTTGTGGTAGAACTCATGGTGGGGTTTGTTTCAAAGCTACCGATGCATGTTTTAACTGTGGAGGAAGCAGACATTTTACTAAAGATTGTACTAGTCCGCATAGGTCTGGACCTTCTGCTACATCTGAGGGATCAGCCCATGTCTCTGCACCTAGAGGGTCACAGTCAGCTGCTAGAGGTAGAGGCAGAGGTAAGGGTCCTAGTAACACTCCTGGAAGTCAAAGCACTGTTAACCAGCCGGTACCCAGTGGCGCACCAGTCAGAGTGTATACCATGCGTCAGAGGGAGGAGGCTGAAACATCAGATGTTGTAGCTGGTGATTTTTCCATCCTTGACCAAGATGTACATGTGTTATTTGATCCTGGCTCCACACATTCGTATGTTAGTGCTAGTGTGATGTGTTCTACTGCTATTCAGTGTGTACCAATGGACTATGATGTGCTAGTAACTAGTCCATTAGGCCAGGAGGTCAGGGTGAATAGGCTATATAGGGACTGTCCTTTGGTGATCCAAGGACATACTTTTCTGTCTGATTTAATTGAAATGCCCTTCAGAGATTATGACATTATCTTGGGCATGGATTGGTTAGCCAGGCATCATGCGATGATTGACTGTAGACTGAAGACAGTCACTTTTGGTCTTCCTCAGTATGGTGATGTAGTAATTCATGGGGAGAGGCAGCTATTGCCTTCGAACATCATTTCAGCTGCACTGGCCAGAAAAATGGTTAGAAAAGGGTGTGAGGCGTACTTGGCACATGTGATAGACACCCAAGTGGGGAGTCCAGCACTGAGGGACATTCCTACTGTATGTGACTATCCGGATGTATTTCCTGATGAATTGCCAGGATTACCTCCAGAAAGAGAAGTGCAGTTTGAAATTGATGTTATGCCTGGTGTGGAACCAATCTCCATAACACCATACAGAATGGCACCTGCAGAATTGAAGGAGTTGAAAGTGCAATTGCAAGAATTGCTTGACAAGGACTTTATCCGCCCTAGTGTGTCACCTTGGGGAGCACCAGTATTGTTTGTTAAGAAGAAGGATGACACTCTCCTGTTATGCATTGACTATCGGCAGTTGAATAAGGTGACAATAAAGAACAGATACCCATTACCCCGCATTGATGACTTATTTGATCAGTTGAGAGGTGCAGCTGTGTTCTCCAAAATTGACCTGAGATTAGGTTATTATCAGTTGAGAGTACAAGAGCAAAGTATTCCTAAAACTGCCTTCAGAACCCGCTATGGCCATTATGAGTTCTTGGTCATGCCATTCGGGTTAATTAATGCTCTGGCTGCTTTTATGGATCTGATGAACACTATCTTCAGACCATACCTCGACCAATTTGTTGTGGTATTTATTGATGATATATTGGTCTATTCGAGGAATGCAGAAGAGCATGATAGACATATGCGGATTGTACTACAAACTTTGAGGGAGAAACAACTATATGTCAAACTGTCGAAATGTGAATTTTGGCTGAAGGAGATATCCTTTTTGGGGCACATAGTATCAGTAGAGGG
This sequence comes from Hevea brasiliensis, assembly GCF_030052815.1. Taxonomy (NCBI): domain Eukaryota; kingdom Viridiplantae; phylum Streptophyta; class Magnoliopsida; order Malpighiales; family Euphorbiaceae; genus Hevea; species Hevea brasiliensis. Next base: position 81,652,163 of record NC_079496.1, read on the forward strand.
TATTAAGGTAGATCCTAGCAAGATTGAAGCCGTCTTTAATTGGAAGCCACCTAGAAATGTCACAGAGATTCACAATTTTCTGGGGTTAGCTGGATACTACCGTAGATTTGTGAAGGGATTCTCCATATTGGCATCTCCATTGACCAAGCTACTTAGAAAGGATGTGAAATTTCAGTGGACGGACAAATGCCAGCAAAGTTTTGATGAATTGAAAAGATGTTTGACTGAGGCTCCAGTCCTGACTTTACCTACACCGGGTAAAGAATATACAGTTTATAGTGATGCTTCTCACAATGGGTTAGGCTGTGTATTAATGCAAGATCGAAATGTTATTGCCTATGCATCACGCCAACTGAAACCGCATGAGAGGAATTATCCGATACATGATTTGGAGCTTGCAGCCATTGTGTTCGCTCTTAAGATCTAGAGGCACTATTTGTATGGGGAGAAGTGCTACATCTACACAGATCATAAGAGTTTAAAGTATTTGGGCACCCAGAAAGAGTTGAATTTGAGACAGAGGAGATGGTTAGAGTTGATAAAAGACTATGATTGTCTAATAGACTATCAGCCAGGGAAAGCTAATGTTGTGGCTGACGCCCTAAGTCGCAAGACTATGGCAAGTCTACAGGTTACTCCTTTGTCTTTGGTACATGAGTTGAGATCATTACATGCCAGATTAGAGATTAATGATGAGGGGCAGACAGCAGTTGCATGGCATGTATAGCCAGTGTTAATTGATCAGATCAGAATGGCTGCTCAGAATGATGAAAGGTATCATAAGCTGTTGGAAGAAGTCCGGCAGGGCAAAAAACCAGAGTTCTCAATCAGAAATGATGGTCTACTGCTACACCAGGGTAGAATATGTGTTCCTAATGATGTTGATTTGAGACAAATCATTTTAAAGGAAGCACATGAGTCTCCTTTTGCCATGCACCCTGGTGGTACAAAAATGTATAAAGGGCTAAAGGAGCATTACTGGTGGATGGGTATGAAGAGAGATGAGGCAGAGTTTGTATCCAAATGCCTAACTTATCAGCAAGTCAAGGCAGAGCATCAAGTACCCACTGGGTTGTTACATCCACTACCAGTGCCAGAATGGAAATGGGAAAGAATAATGATGGATTTTGTAATGGGACTTCCGAGGACACAGAAGAGTCATGATGCAGTATGGGTCATTGTTGACAGACTGACTAAGTCTGCTCATTTTCTTCCAGTCCAAATGGACTACAGTTTAGACAGATTGGCCAAGTTGTACATCGATGAGACTGTGAGACTTCATGGAGTGCCAGTATCCATTGTATCAGACAGAGATCCTAGGTTCACTTCTAGATTCTGGGGTAGTCTTCAGAGAGCCCTAGGAACTAGATTGAACTTCAGTACTGCATTCCACCCATAGACAGATGGCCAGTCTGAGAGGGTAATTTAGATCTTGGAGGACATGCTACGGGCTTGTGTGATTGAGTTTGAGGGTAGTTGGGATACTCACTTGCCTTTGATTGAGTTTGCTTATAACAACAGCTACCAATCAAGCATTGGGATGCCTCCATATGAAGCTTTGTGTGCCAGAAAATGTAGAACCCCATTGTGTTGGGATGACGTGGGTGAAAGAAAGATGATTGGACCCGAAATTGTTCAACAGACTGAAGAGAAAATTTGGGTGATCAAAGATCGACTTAAAGCTGCATCAGACCGTCATAAGTCCTATATTGATTTGAAAAGAAGGGATATTGAGTATGCAGTGGGTGAGAAAGTTTTCCTCAAGGTTTCTCCTTAGAAGAGGATTATGAGATTCGACAGGAAGGAGAAACTAAGTCCTCGTTTTATCGGGCCATATGAGGTATTGGAAAGAGTGGGTCCTTTGGCTTATCGTTTGGCACTACCTCCAGAGTTGGAGAAGATACATAACGTCTTCCATGTGTCTATGTTGAGGAGGTATCGATCAGACCCATCTCATGTACTACCAGCAGAAGAAATTGAAGTAAATCCAAACCTCACATATGAGGAAGAACCCATAAAGATTCTGGCTTATGAGGTGAAGCAGCTACGGAACAAGCAGATACCATTGGTAAAAGTGCTATGGAACCATCATTCGGGCCAGGAGGCAACTTGGGAACGAGAAGAGGACATAAGGAGACAACACCCATAGCTATTCAGAGATTAGTACCAGGTAAAATTTCGAGACAAAATTTATTTTAAGAGGGGGAGAATTGTAATAACCCCGTTTGCATAGCCTGGTAGATTTCACTGTTCCGGTGACCGGTGTCGGTCCGGACAATTAAGGGGATTAGAACCACACTTAAGTCAATTAGAGAAGCCATAAACACAAATAATTAGTAATGTTCAATTAGTTAAGTATAAATAAGAAAAACAGAATATAAGAAGTTAAACGAGCCGAGAGTCACAGCGATGGGTGACCGTCTCGAGAACGACTGTGAAGTCATTTTAAACTCAAATTTCGAACAGTAAAATATGACGCTGCGGTCCTTAGGACCCTTATGAACACAGTGGAAAAGAGAAAATCACGAAAAAGGACTATTAAGTCAGTCAAATAATTAGGTCAGGGAGCCAGAAGAAATATTGGATTATTTGCAAACCGGGATGGACTGGCGAGAGGCAATTTGGTCAATTGACCCCGAGAGCTGACTCCTGACCTAACTGTTAAATAAAATTGGAGAAAAAAAAATTTCGGAATCGAGAATTAAATTAAAGAATTAATAGAAAATAAAAAAGGGGGAAAATGAAGAAGTGAAAAGGTGATGACATCATGCATGATGCCATAAGTGTATAATTAATAAATTAATTAATTTAATTTTTTGGGGTCTTTCATAAGCCAAAATAGATAAAAGAACGAAAAGAAAAAAAAATAAAAACCTCTTCTTCTTCCATTGTTGCCCCCTCACCTCTCTCTCCCAATTCCTTCACTTTGTTCCACCATTGTTAAGGGAAAGGAAGCTTAAATTTCTTCACTCAACCTTCATAACTCCCCTAAAAACTTTACTAGAGCTTGTAATCTCAACTTAAGAAGAAGATTGAAAGAAGAAAGAAGAACAAAAGATAGAGATTTGAAGTTTTAAGAAAGGTTAGTATGCTAACTTTCATTTTTTTTTTCTTTAAATGCATAATTAGTTACTTAGATGAACTTAGAAATTAATGAAATGAAATAAAAATATGTGGGGAGGACCAAACTGAAATTTTGGCCAGCCATGGATTTATGAGGGTATGATGTGTTTTGAATGAATTAAATGTGTTAGTAAACTTGTATGAGAATGGTAGTAAGATTGAAATGCTTAAATGTGATGAAATGCAACAATTTAGTGTGATTAGGGTTTGGAGGCCTAGGGTTTTGAGGCAAAAATTTGGAGAAATGAGTAAATGATGTGTTTGACCTATTGTGAAGTGAAAAATGGTCAATTGTGACCAAATGAGTTGTGTGGGAATGGTTGGAAATTAAGTTAAATTCGGAGGGTGCATGGTCATGCTGCTGGCAGCATGACCAAGTCAACTTTGAAGGACCAAAAATGAAATTTTACAAGTCCAATTGATATGCCACCAATTGGGGATGAAAATAGACATAAAATGACACAATTTTCATTTAGGAACCATGCCCAAAAAAAGACCAAAACCTAGTGAACAAATTGACCAAAGTTGGATAAGTGCGATCACATCAGATAAACCGACCAAATGAACAGTATTTGTTCATTTGGTCATGACTCGAGCTAGGCAGGTCCAAATGACCTGAAATTTTACCAGTGGTTAGATTAGATATAGACCTAAAACTTTCATGAAGAACACAAACCAAATTCTGCTAGCAACCAAGTCATTTGGCCACCCCAAGTTGGTGACCCAAAACTGCCAAAGACTAAATTTGCCTAAAAACTGGGTTGTTTCCAATCCGGCAGCCATGGTTCAAATGGCCATAACTTGAGCTACAAAACTCCAATTGGGGTGATCCAAAAATGAGAATAAACTTAAGACAATAAGGAACATTTTCTATGAACGAAGTTTTGCCAAATTCCAACAGTAAAATTACCAATGGAACAGTGCAACTAGGAGCACCAAAACTGAAAATTTGACAATTTTGCCAAAAGGACTTAAGCTTTGAGAAAATGACCAAAACCAACAAATTTAATGACCAAAATGTGGTATGTGGGTGAAGTTGGAGTTCCCATACCTATTAAGCTTTAGAAAGTCAACAAATTGACTTGAATAGTATAGTGAATAGTAACCCAAAACATAAAAATTTCAAGAACGTCGAGTTTAGCACAATAGAGTTAGTTAAAAGTGAAGTTAAATTTATTTTTGGATTTATGCTAAGTTATGGTACTGAAACACTGTGAAACTGTGTGTTTCAGCTGGAAAAGACTTGGAAACTCGAAGAGACTGAGTCAAGGCCTAAAGGCGACTCACGTCAGGTCTGTGCACAGTAATTTTTGTTTAAATATATGATTCTTGAAAATTTGATTTTTTTTTCTAGTTAATTATGAATTGTGTTGCCATTTATGATTGTGAATATGACTTTGAAAATTGATCAGATTTCTCATAAATAATTTGAATAAATTGTTTTGAATTGATTTTTGTATTCACACTTAGCATGACAGTATCACATTATTCCTCCTCCATTTATGGGGTTGAGATCGTTTATTTTCCTCCCTCTCTGGCTTACCAGTTGAGGTTGAGATCGGATGAGTACTCATTAGCTAGCTAGCCACCTCCCTCATTGATTTCGATTAATGGGGTTGTAGATTGCTTTTTCGTGTTGTACAATACGGCATTGATCGGAAATTTTGTGTCATGGCTTAGGTTGTGTATGAATTGGTAACACTGTGTTTCTTAAATTATTTGACTAAATTGTGTTATTATGAGCTTTGATAATTTGCGAAATGTGATTGAGAAATATTTAAACTGTGTTTTGATAATGAATGATTTGTGTATTGCATTTCAAATTTTTTTTATTGTGCACCACTGAGTATTTTTATACTCAGCGATAACTTATTTTGCTGTCGCAGATAAGAGTAAGGAGAAAGCAGCAAAGTGAATTGCTTTTGAATTGAGGACTACACCAGTCTTTTTATACGGGTATTATTTTATACCCTTGTAGTTAATTTTGATGTAAATATAGTAATGTTGTATGTATCAATGTAAAGTTGAGCAGTCGTAAATAAATTATAATTATATTATTTTTGGATTCCTTCTGTAAATTAATAATTGTACATGTGAATTTCATATTTTATGCCTTGTGAATGGAGTTGTTAAATATTTTGAGATGATAAATTTTGATTTGGATTGTGAAATTACTTTGAAGTGATTTGAATTGAGTTGATTTGAGATTTATTGGAGGATGGGAGTTATGGAAAACTTTTGGAAGTGTTTTTTTTTAGGTATTTGAAGAACGGTTTTCTCCAAATACAAACGGAACTCTGTCAAAATTTTTATAAAATTTGCGGAAAAATTAAAATGGACAAAAATTTTTACTAGTCTTTAAGCTTTGAATAAATGGTTTTTAATTCTCACTAAAATGCTCACCACTTCCAAAATGTAAGAAAATTGTTTTAAAATCCCTTGTAGGGTACTTAATGAGTTATCGGTAGGTGAAGTTCGATAGTTCATTAAGTATTCTACGGGATTATGTTATGCCTTACAGAGGGGTAAGGTGTGACATCACTAGACACTGTATCCCACCATTCATATGCATCATCTTGCAACAGAGATACAACAACTTCTAGACTTTGCTCTGGAGTGCAGTGGAGTTCTTTTAAAACCCTTCCTGTTCTGTTCTACCAATTTTTGGCTGCAACAGAATCATCTTCTCTCTTGCTAAAGAAATCCACTGCTCCAAATTTTCTCAGTCTTTCCAGGTGTGATTTCTACTGTGGAGGTGGTGGTGGTGGTGGCATTACCCCAGCCATTTGTCTGAAGCATTTGGCCATTTGCTGGAACATGGCCTGTGGAGGCTGAAAGGTGCTCGCTTTAGGCCGGTGAGTTCTCCCCTACCCCGCCTCACTGCTGCAGGTGGAGCATGACTCTCCACTTCCTCCTCAACTGCCCTCTGTGATGTAGGGCCCATATCCTATTCAAAATAACAAAGACAAACAGATCTGCATTAGTGTCACCTCGACTCTTACAAATGCAATGCATGGTATGGACTGAATCTAGGCCTAGAAATGCCTAAACCGTGCTCTGATACTACTAAATGTGACACCCCTTACCCAACAATAGTGTAGCCGAGCAAGATATGTCACACAGTGTACCGGAACACCCTATTTTATTCCAATCATTTTTATTCATCCTGAATTTATTTTTTTTTCATAGTTATGAAGCACAATTTGTGAAATATAATTCATTAAAGTCATTTATTGAAATTATAAATTTATTTAAGGTTCCGTAAATTTTATAAAAAATCCAGCAGAGTGCCGGCTAAAAATGGAGAAAACAGTTCTTCGAAACCTGTGAAAAACACTTCCAAAATTTTCAATCAATCCCAAACTCCATTTCATCAACAACATCTCAATATTTTTCCACAATAGCAATCATCTCAAGTTCTCAACATTAATCCACAATTTCATTTAAATTCAAAATCAACTAAAATTTCTTGAAGTTATTCTCAAATTATATTAATTAACAAAATCTTTACAAAATATGTATATCAACATATCATTACATAAGTTTACATGAGTTCATAGTTCACAAATCTCAAACTACTACCTATTACAAAATGCAAAAAATATAATTTCAAAAGGGACCTAAAGGTCCTACCACTAATGCACTGTAGAAGAGAGGTGACTCTGACTCTAAGTAGATCTGTGTCCTCACCCATTCTGTGGTCTACTAGGCTCTTGGTCGGTCTCTCCAGAACCTACGCGTGGCAAAAAGCAACGCGCTAAGCAATAATGCTTAGTGGTACCAATAATAAAATAAAAAGAAATAACAGAAAGTAAATATGCAGTGCATGTTCTGATATCTTATGCAAACAGTTTTTCAATAATTATTTGTAGTCATATTTATTTTGTACTTGTTATATTCATCATTTCATTAAATTTTTCCACTTTCATTTTTGGTTGCCCAAGTAACCTATACTGGATGACTGGACTAGATAAACGGGTAAACTGGCACTGGGTATCAAGTACCTCGGGCCATCACACCATCGGTCACATATGTATCTCCCGGTGTGTAACAAAACAGCTAATAAGCTGTAATAACATTAGGCACAAGGCCAAGTATCAACATAATATCAGAATGGCTAAAAGCCATGAAATCACATAATGGCATAATGCCATGTGCAGTACTGCTAACTGAACCCTATTGGCATGCCAACCTATCCAAACTAATCTTGCTAGGTGTACTAGGGCATGTTACACTTTTAAACTTTACAATTCTTGAAATTTAAGTATAGGTGTTACTATTCATTTCATTAGTCAACTAAAATATTGACTTTTGCATAGAGAATAGGTACATTGGTTCTAATACTCCCAACATACCACATTTTGCATTCTAAAATTGTTGGTATTGGTTGCCAATACCATTTCTAAGCTTAATGTTAGTTATTCAAAATTTTCAGATTTTAAGCCTCATATTTACTGTTCAATTGGTCATTTGTACACTAGGAATTTGGCAAAATTGTCTTCATGAAAGTTATTCCTTATTTTATCTAGTTACATTTCCTTTTTTGAATCACTCCATTTGGAGTTTTGTAGCTCAAGTTATGGCCTAAACACCATAACTGGCCGGATTGGACAGAATCCAAAATTCTGGGCAAAACTGGTTCTACCAGATTTGGTAACCTAAGTTTGGTTGGAAATTTGACTAAGTTATGGTCAGAATTTGAATTTATGTTCTTCATGAAAGTTGTAGCTATATGTCTCAGATTTTTGCTGGTAAAATTTCAGGTCAATTGGACCTTTTTAAACTGAGTTATGACCAAATGAATAGATACTGTTCATTTGGTCATTTTTGCCCAGGCAGAATGCAAGTTACCCGGATTTAGGCAATTTTTAGGTCAACTTGGTTTGGTTTTCTGGGTAGGGTTTCTTCACCAAAGTTGTGCCATTATGTGTGTAGTTTCATGTCCAATTGGCCTTGCACCAATTGAACCTCTACAACTCCATTTATGGCTGCACAAACCTATTAGACTCATGCTCAGTCCTGCAGGTCAGCCAAGGCAGCTCACCCATATACAATTGCCAAGCCTCAACTCACTTCATTTACTCATCATAAACATTCAAATGGTCACTAATTGACCATTACAAGGTTAATGAACCATCACATGAGCAAACCCTAAAATTGTTCAAGTTTCCAATTTTTTTTCGTGTTCATACATGCACAAATCTTGCATTCCACCTACTTAACTATGTTTAATCACCCATCCACTATCAAAGGCTGCTCATAACTATTTTGCTATCGAGAAAAATCATCAAACCCTAACTATCCCTAGCTGCTAAAATTTGTAAGGTGCACATACACACATTTTTGTGTTATTTTCTTATAATTCCTACACCATTCATGCCATTGAACATGAATTAAAGCAAAAGGAACAAGAATTGGACACTAACCTTGAATGGAGCAGAATTTCAATGTCACACCCTACCCCTCTGTAAGGCATAACATGATCTCGTAGTATACCTAATGAATTACCAACTTCGTCTACTGATAACCCATTAAATACACTACAAGGGATTTTAAAACTTTTCTTACTTCTTTTTATAGTGGTGAGAACTATTTACAGGTGTTAAAAACCTTTTTGAACTGAAGTGAAACAGCTAACACATTTAGACTATTAGTAATTTCTGTAAAAATTTTGGCAGAGTGCCATCTGTATTTTGGATAAAACAGTTCTTCAGAAAATCTGTAAAAAGCACTTCAATAAATTTCCAAATCTCTACTTCAACAGTTAAACAACACAATTTCTTTTTCAACTCAAATCCACAATAATTTTTCAAAGACTGAGATAAAAGAAAGATAATACAATTTTTACAAGTCAAAATACTCATAATTTACTTTACAACTTCAATGTACAATTTTAATTTACAATTGCTCAAAACCAAGAACAATATATACATACAGTGAACATACATTACAGTGCAAAATGCAAAATGTGGTATACTCAATATACCCGATGATCTCTCACTGAATGCACTAGCAGCTTAGTCTGCTGCCCTGTCCGTCTGTTTACTTGCGACAGCAATGGAAAGCTATCGCTGAGACAATGTCTCAGTGGTGCACAACATTAACAAATACAACTTTAAATCAATTTTCATAAATCATATAAATGATGGATACATAAAACCATAGTTAAATTCAAAAGACAGTGAATGTCAATAAGAATTTAAACTCCAATTCACAATATCACAATAAATCTCAATAGTCAAAACATGGTTAAATTCAAAAGACAGTGAATGTCAATAAGAATTTAAACTCCATTTCACAAATTATCAAATCGCATAATAACACAATTTAGTCGAATAATTTAAAAATACAGTGTTGCCAATTCATTCACAACTTAAGCTATGACACGAAATTTCCGATCAATGCCGCGTTGTACACCACGACAAAGCAATTACAACCCCACTAATCGAAATCAATGAGGAAGGGAGCTAGCTATATAATGAGTACTCATTCGATCACCTCAACTGGTAAACCAAAGAGGGAGAAAAATAAACGATCACGACTCCATAAATGGAGAAGGAAAATAAACGATCACAACCCCATAAATGGAGAAGGAATGATACGATACTGTCATGCTAAGTGTGAACACAAAATCAATTCCAAACATTTTATTCAAATGATTCGTGAGAATCCAATAAATTTCCAAAGTCATAATTTCATTCACAAAATGGCAACACAATTCATAGGTAACTTCAATTTTCACAAATCACACTAAATAATTTTTTCCATAGTTTCAAACCATTTACAATGCTTTTCAAGCAATAAGTATCCATTCAAACACATTTCAATAATTAAAAACAATAATATACAAATAGTCATAATTTATTTCAATTGAAAAATTCAAAAGAAATAACTGTTGTGCACAAACCTCTGATAACTGTCTCCTGGTCTTGACTCAGTGTTTCCTTCCCTTTCCCTGAGTCTTTGCTAACTGAGAAACACAATTTGAAGTGTTTCAGTATTTAATGAAACTGTCTCTAACGATAATGCTTGATAATTAATTTACTGAATTCTATTATTTACTTAGTCAACCTAATATGTCGACCCTCCATGCATTCTAGGTGAATTAGGTTTTAAGGTTACCAATATGTCACATTCGATAGTCTTTTAGGGTTGGTACATGTTACCAAATTCATTTCCATGTATCTTGCATTTTCTTACAATTTGCTGGATTCCGGGATACTAGTTTGACCTAGCCGGACGACCTAGTTCCCTCGGTTTTCGGGTTTCGGTCAAAACTACAAACTTGTAGATCTATGTCTTATGGAACGCGGGGCAAAATCTCAGGTCATTCTGAGTTATGTAGACCAAGTTATGGTCATTTTACTATTGCTGGTCAAATTGCATCAAAATTGGTCACTTTAGGTCACTTTAGGTCATTTTAGGTTCGGCCAGTTTTTGGACCCGAAATTGTGCAAGCTGTTTGACTTGCTTATGGTCATTTATGGGCTTTGGTGTCTTCATAAGACTTGTAGATATAGGTCTTAACTATTCGTGGTCAAAATTTCAGGTCAATTGGACCTTTTTTGAGTGAGTTATGGCCAAAACACTAACTGCTGCCCAAATGGTCAATTTTCAGGCCTCAATTGCACTTAATCCGGATTTGGTCATTTTTCAAGCTACCTTGCAAGCAGAATTTTGGCAAGCTTCCTTCATGAAAGTTGGCACATTTTGTGCCTAGTTTCACCTCCAATTGGTCTCACACCAATTGGAGCCACACACTTAAAGTTATAGGCCTAAAACACAAACTGCCTTATTGTAATTTTTGCATACACATCAAGGATCACTTTTAACACTTACCAAATTCAACATTCAAACCAATTCTGGTTGTACCACAACCTAAACATAATTTACAACATTTTATAGGTCATTTTGGCAGCTTACAATTACATTCAATGTGCACCAACAAGTGCAGAATTTGTCCAACTCAATTTACAACAATTCAATCACCATTTCATGCTCATTTGCATGTCCAACTTCACACCATCATACATGCACTCAAACTGCCATAACCCCTATCACAAATTAACATCATTATTCCATAAACCAAGTATGAATTCCAGCATTCTTCAAGAGCTAACAAACTGCCACAATGGTACATTTACATTCCATTAATTTCCAAGCTTTAAATTTCATTTCACATTTACATATACTAAGTATACATTACCCAAACAATTTCCTACACAATATACATTTAATCAATTATTTAATTCACCATTTACAAGTAAAAATAAACTGCCTTCAAGGTGTTTCCATGGCTGCCAAAAGTACACATTCCCATTCAACATCAAACCTCAAAAATTTCTTCATAAATCAAACACCCATAACATCCTTACAAACTTTAACAAAGCAATATTCAAAAACACAAACTTACCACTTTTGAAATTCTTCAAAACCTCACCAAAACTTAAATTTCTTGCTGCCTATCTACTGCCCAAGTGGTGTAGACTAACTTTGATGAAGGAACTTAGGAAGAATTTGGCTTACTTCAAGCATGCATGGAGCTTGGCCATTGATGGCCATGTAGGTTCTTCAATGGAGGCTCACGGCTCGTCATTTGGGAGGAAAAAGATGGACTGGATTTCTGTCCAAATGCATTATAAAGGTGTCCCACAATGTGAGTTAGTGGACCACTAACTTTAGGAAATGACTTATTTAATTAAAGTTACCAAATTTACAATTTTGCCTCACTATTTTCATTTTTATATTATGTACCATATTTTTATTTTTCATTGCATTTTCAAAGTTTAATATCATTTATTTTTAATGGACATTTAGGTTAAAAGAAAACTCGGGATGTCAAATGACCACAATGCCCCTGTTCGGGTTGCATTCCCGATTTTTCGGTAACACCGGGTTTTGTCCGTTTTTCGATTTCTCACTTTTCTTTGTACTAATTATTTAATTTTTCTTTGATATTTATAATGATATTTATGCTTCAATAAATATTTATTTGAGTCCTAAAAATATTTTCCAGGGTTCCCCGCGGTCCAGGGCTAGTCAACGGTCCACGCCGTGACTTCCCGGTGCGGTCACCCATCGCTAGGGTTCTCAACTCGCTTAACTTGGTTACATTTCTTTGCTATTATTTTTCATTTGTTTTTTTTGTATTTTCTTTTCTTGTATTTCATTATTTTATGTCTCCTCACTCATATCGAAGTGTAGTTCTAGGCATCCTAGCTATCCGGACAATACTGGTCATCGGAACAGTAGAACACACTACCGAACTTAGGGGTGTTACATTCAAGCTACCCAAACTTCTTTTTTTCTTCCTCTTTTGGCTGCCTAGAGGTTGTTCAAGTTGCTAGGTTAATTTTTTGTGAAGCTAGGTTAGGGTTTCAAGTGAAATTTGGTGAGCTAATGAAGCTTTGGAGTGTTTTTAATGGAGGTTTGGGTGGGAGGAGAGGGAAACGGCTGTTTGGAGAAGGAGATGGTTGTTGAATTTGATTTAATTTTTTTTGTTGTATTCTTTTCCCTTTTTATTAGTTAATTTAAATGTTTGTTAAATGTGATTGGTGGAATTTGCTAATGACATCATAATGATGTCATAAATGGGCCTTTTATCTCATCTCCTATTCTTTTCTTCTCTACTTATTTTCAATTTAATTTTTTAGAAATATTTATTCACATTTTGTGTCATAATAATTATTTACTTAACTGGACAAGTCGGCCAAAAATCACCTCTGAAGGCGAAATGACCAAACTGCCCTCCGTTTGGCTTAACAGACCAAAATTGTCTGTACCAATTGAAAAATTTTTCTAAGCATTTTCTTGGAATTCTAATGCCATAGGAACCTCAATGACCCTTCTCTAGAGTCTTCAAAATTATTTTATGAAATTTCTCCCAGGCCTAGAGCTCCTAGTTGCGAGAACTGCAACTTCCCACTAGGTTACCCATCGTTAGGGTACTGGCTCATTTAACTTGGTTGTATTTTATTTCTAAATTTTTTTTCTAAATTTTTCTTGTTAATATTTGAGTTAATTATGGTTCCTCACTTTGGTTTAAATATTTTTTCTAGACGTTCTGGCTGTTCGGACCGACACCGGTCACTGGAACAGTAGAATATACGGAGTTGCTACACGGAGGGTGTTACACAACCTCTTAACAAACCAGCCGAATTGCTCTCAAAACCTCTCCCATGGCCGCCTCACTTTTCAAGCTTGAATCACCATGATCAAGTCATCTTTTCCCACACTTGTCTTCATTAAAGTTTATCCCCACCTTGCAAGGAAGAAGTTGATAGCAATTTTAAGAGGTTTTAGTGAAGTTTTAGTTAAGCTTCAAAAGAGGTAAGTGTTTGTTTTCATTATTTGTTTCATTAAAATTGTAACTAAGGTTATGGTGAGTTAAATTATGGAAGAAGTTGAGGAATTTGATGAGTATGGACAAGGTACTGTTTTTGGCCGCCCTCATGTCCATGGAAGTTGATTTATTTCTTCATGTATTTGGTGATTTGGGGTATTGATTTAAGTGCTTAAATGTATAGGAGTTGATTTCCATGTATATAGTTTGAATTGTAAGTTATAAATTGAAAATGGAAGTTTGATGTGTATGTGTTACTTGGGCAGCCTCATGATGAAGATTGAAAGTGTTTAAATTCATGAAAAGGTTGATGAATTATGGTACTAAAAGTGGCAACATATGTATATGATTTAGTAGAGAATAATTTGATGATGGAAGTTATGTGTAATGGTTAGGAGTATTATGTGTATATGTTGTTATAAATGGACTCTGTAATTTAGGATTTGTATTGGTGTATTTAAGGTCATTGTATTCTGCCCAAAGTGACTATAATGTGAAGTGATAAATGGTTTTGGTATGATACAAATGCTGAATTTGGTTTGGGCATGAAGTTATAACAAGGTTAATGTGTATTTGGATTGGTGTTTGAGAGACATGTAAAGGGCAGTATGCAAATGAGCCTATAACCCTAAGTGTGTGACTCCAATTAGTATGAGGCCAATTGGAGGTGAAACTAGGCACAAAATGTACCAACTTTCATGAAGAAATCCTACCTAAATTTTGTGTAGAAAGTGACATGAAAACTGACCAAATCCGGATTAGTGACTTTGCAAACCCGAAAATTGACCATTTGAACAGTAGTCAGTATTTTGGCCATTACTCACTCAAAACAGGTCCAAATGATCTGAAATTTATACAATGGAAAGCTTAGACATAGATCTACAACTCTTATGAAGACATAAAAACCCAGAAATGGCCATAAGCAAGTCAAAATGCTTGCACAAGTTCGGGTATAAAAACCGCCAGAATCAGAAATGACATAAAAATGACCTAAGTTTGCCATTTTAGTGCAATCTGTCCAGCATTGGTAAAATGACCATAAATTGGTGTAGTAAACTCTAAATGACCTTAAATTTGTGGCAAAAGTTCACTAAGACATAGACCTACAAGTTTGTAATTTTGACCAGAACCCGAAAATCGAGGGAACTAGGTCATCCGACTAGGTCAAAACAGCATACCAAAATCCGATAAATTGCAATAAAATACAATACACTTGAAAATGAAATTGGTAACATATACTAACACTAAAGAACTATAAAATGTGACATATTGGTAACATTAGAATTGACTCACTTAGAGTGCATCAAAGGTCAACATTATAGGTTGACTAATGAAAGCAATAGTATTAAATAAATTTAATTATTGAACTTTGTTATTAGAAACAATTTAAAAGAGTACTGAAACACTTCAAATTGTGTGTTTTAGTTAGCAAAGACTCAGGGAAGGGGAAAGAAACACTGAGTCAAGGCCAAGAGGCTACTCTTCAGAGGTTTGTGCATAACAATTATTTCTTTTGAATTTTCACTTGAAATAAATTATGACAATTTGTATGTTACTGCTTAAATTGTGGAAAATTTATTTGAATGAAATTTGATGGATACTTATTGCTTGAAAAATATTGCAAATGGTTTGAAACCACAACTATCATGTATATTTGATTGGATTCCTCGCTAGCTTATCTAATGGGACGAATTGCTTTTGAATTCCCTCTCTGGCTGAAGTGTTGAGGTGTGTGCCAGTTGAGGACGAATAAGATGAGTACTCATATAATTGCTGGCTAACTATGTTATTCCTCATTAGCCACTGGCTTTTGGGATGAATTAGACTTTGGAATCATAATTAAGCTGTGTGTGTGTGATTTATTAATATTCATTGAAATATTGTGAAATGGAGTTTAGTTATTTATGACATTCTCTGTCTTTTGAATTTAATTATGATTTTAAGTATCCAAATTTATATGATTTATGGTTTATGGTATTAAATTGCATTTTCTTAATGTTGTGCACCACTGAGACATTGGCTCAGCGATAGCTTTTTCATTGCTGTCGTAGGTAGACAGACAGATAGAATAGCAGAGTAGGCTGTTTGTGCTACATTTTGGGATTTTGCCAGTATATTGAGTATACCACCTTTTTGTAATTTTTGTTGTAATGTATGTGCACTGTATGTATATATTGTACATGGTCTTGAGCAGTTGTAAACTAAAGTTGTAATATATTTCTCTTATCTCAGATTTTGAACTACTCAGTCATTTTGTAGTCTATTTTTGGAAATATTGAAAATTGATGTTGAATTGAGTTTGACAAATGTTGAGAAAATTGATTTGTGTTGAGCCATATTAGAGTTTGGGATTGAACAAATATATTGGAAGTGCTTTTTACAGGTTTTTGAAGAACCTTTTTATTCAAATTACAGACAGTACTCTGCCAAAATTTTTACAGAAATTACTGATACTTCATATTTATTATTTGGGTTCACTTCAGTTTAAAAAAAAAAAATTCTAACAGCTGTCTAAAGTGCTCACCACTGTAAAGAGGAATAAGAAATGGTTTAAAATCCCTTGTAGTGTATTTAATGGGTTATCAGTAGACGAAGTTTGGTAATTTATTAGGTATACTACGGGATCATGTTATGCCTTACAGAGGGGTAAAGTGTGACATGTTTTAGTGGTATCAGAGATACTTTTTTAATTCTATTTTGACCTGTAATTTGAATATTCTTTCTTCATAGTACAATTGCTCAATGTCATGGTTTGATAGATACAGTACATTATATTATAAATATGCACTAACAAGAGGAAATCTCCTTGTGTTATTTGTTCAGGAGGTGTAATATCCTCAAATTAACTATGGAAGAAGGGGATCATTCAGTCGATCAATCAATAGAGGCTGAGGTACAAGGGGAAACCCCAGCCCTTCACAATATGAGTGGATCAGCCGCACCAGCCCATTCAGTACCGCAGTTCCCTACTCAATTTGCATAACAGATGGCTGTAATGTTCCAATAGATGGCTGGTAACGTATTTACTCAAGCCCCACTGTAGACACCAGTGGTACAACCACAGCCTTCAGCTAGGCAGTATGGTAAGCTGATTAAATATGGGGCTATTGAGTTTATGGGGACAGTAGATCCACTAGAGGCAGAACAATGGTTGGAGAGAATGGATAGGATGTTCAAGAAACTTGTAACATCCTCATTTTAGCTAGTCCGTACAATTTGCTGTTCCGGTGACCAGTGTCGGTCCGGACAGCTAGAACATTCGAAAAAATATTTAAACTAAAGTAAGGAACAAAAAAAATTAACTCAAATATTAATAAGAAAAAAATTTAGGAAAAATTATAAAATAATTCTTGGGACTCCGGAGAAGGGTCATTGAGGTTCTTATGGCATCAGAATGCCAAGAAAATACTTAGAAAAATTTTTCAATCGGTACAAATAATTTTGACCCGTTAAGCCAAACGGAGGGCATTTTGGTCATTTCGTCTTCAGAGATGATTTTTGGGCCAACTTCTCCAGTTAAATAAATAATTTATATAACATAAAATATAAATAAATATTGTCAAAAATTTAATTGCAATTAAATAGACAAGAAATGAAGAGAATAATGACAGAAAATGGATTTATGACATCACCATGATGTCATTTAAAATTCTCCCAACCAACCCAATGTTGACACATGGCATAAACATATATAAAAGAGACTAAATGGGCTGGAAAAGGAAACAAGAATCAGGCCTCCTCTCTCTTATTCTCCTTGACGTAAAACACTCCCACCATGGCCACTATGAACAAGCTTTCAAAGCTTGATTTTCCCCCACTTTTACCCAACTAAACCCTAACCTAGCAACACAAAAACTTGCTCTTACACCTTGGTGATTCTTTTGAGAGCAAAAAGAAGAGGAAAACAAGAGTTTTAGCAAGTGAGAAAATCTCACTCCTTTGAGGTTAGTGACCCAACCATGAATTTTTCTTTAAATTCATGTTAAGAACTTTGAATATGTGTAAATTGCAAAGAAAAAATTGTTGAATACCATTTGGATGGAAACCCTAGATTTTTGGCATCCATGGTTATGGTTGTTTGTGGTGAGTTTAATGAAGTGGAAAGACCATCATGGCAGCCCACAATATGTACCCACTAAGTGGATTGATGAAATGCAAGTTAAATGCATGATTTGAGATGTTAGGGTTAGGGTTAGGGTATAAAATGGAGACTTTAATCATGTAATGATGAAAGTGAGTTTTAGTGGTCAATTAGTTACCATTTGGTTATGTGTAAACAAGAAATGAGGTGGTTTGATTAGTGGGAATTGCAGTTAGTGTGGCTGCCCATGGTGACCTGTAGAATTGGACATGAGTCCAGCAGGTTTGGGCAGCCATAACTTAAATTGTAGAGGTTCAATTGGTGCAAGGCCAATTCAACATGAAACTAGACACATAATGGCACAACTTTGGTGAAGAAACCATGCCTATAAAACCAAACCAAGTGGACCAAAAGCTTGCCTTAGTCCGGGTGATCTGCAGTCTGTTTCTGCAGAATGACCAAATGAATAGTGTTTGTTCATTTGGCCATAACTCAATGTAGAAAGGTCCAATTGAC
Organism: Hevea brasiliensis; assembly: GCF_030052815.1. Taxonomy (NCBI): domain Eukaryota; kingdom Viridiplantae; phylum Streptophyta; class Magnoliopsida; order Malpighiales; family Euphorbiaceae; genus Hevea; species Hevea brasiliensis. The sequence goes on from NC_079496.1 coordinate 81,670,225, forward strand.
CTGAAATTTTACCAGCAACAATCTGAGATATAGACCAACAACTTTCATGAAGGAACCTAACCCAAATTTTGACAAGAACCTATCCAACAAGTGAGTTGCAGTCACTATTCACTGTACTATAGATATGGTCAGTCCAGAAAAATTCCAATCCGGCCAGTTGTGGTTTTTGGACTATAACTTAAGCTACAAAACTCCAAATGGAGTGAATCAAAAAAGGAAATTCAACTAGACAAAATAGGGAACAACTTTTATGTTGATTATTTTGCCAAATTCCCACTGCAAAAATAACAAATGGAATAGTAAAAATGAAGTATGAAAATTGAAAATTTTGCTCAATGAGCATTAAGCTAGAAATGGTATGGGCAATCAATACCAACAAATTTTGAATGCAAAATGTGGTATGTTGGGAGTATTAAAACCAATGTACCTATTTTCTATGCAAAAGTCACCATTTTGGTTGACTAATGAAGTGAATAGTAACACCAAAACTTGAAATTCAAAAATTATAAAACTCAAATGTGTAAAATGCCATAGTATACCTAACAAGATTGGTTTGGATAGCTTGGCATGCCAATAGGGTTCTGTTAGCAGTACTGCATATGGCTTCATGCCATTCTGTGTTTCATGGCTTTCCCATGCCATTCGGTGAAATAATAGCCTTTGGCTATGTTATTTGAGTTGATATACTTGGGTTTTAACCCTGATCATTATTACAGCTTATTAGCTATTCTGTTGCACACTGGGAGATACAATGTGACTGATAGTGTGATGGTCCGAGGTACTTAGTACCCAGTGCAAGTTTACCCGTTTATCCAGTCCAGTCAACTAGTATGGGTTACTCGGGCAATGATAATAAACCTTACCAAAGTTTAATAAAATAATAATGAAATTAATATCAGAAGTTAAGTCTACCAAAAATGTAAACACACATTCTGCATATTCGTTTCATTTTATGTTATTTTATATTATTTTATATTGTCACCACTAAGCAGAATTGCTTAGCGCGTCACTTTTGCCACGGGCAAGTACTGGAAACCTAGCTGGGGAGCCTAGCAGACATCAGATGGGGTGAGCCTTCAGAGCTGCATCCGAGGTCCAGAGTCACCTCACATCTGCATTGCATATGGTAGGACATTAGGACTATAGGTGGCCCTTTTGTATTTTGCATTTTGTATTAGTTTGGATTGTAACTATAAACTCCTGTAATTATGTATTAATGTAAATATATGAAATTTCATATTAATGAGGTTTTCTGCATTATGTATGTTGAATAATGAAATGTTAAAATTTTGAGATTGACTTGAATGTGTATAATGGAGTTTAGATTTGGAAATTATTTTGGAAGTGTTTTTAAACAAGTTCAGAAGAACTGTTTTTCCAATTTGTAGCTGGCACTCTGCCAGATTTTCTATAAAATTTACAGATAAATTCATATTTATTAAAATTGAAAATAAATGAATTATAAAGGGATAAATTGTAATAAAAACATAAATTGGTGCTCCGGCACACTGAGTGGCATAACTTGCGCGGCTACACTGTAGACGGGTAAGGGGTGTCACATTTAGTGGTATCAGAGCCTCGGTTTAGGCGTTTCTGGGCCTAGATAGAGTACATACCATTGCATTGCATTTGTAAGTGTTGAGGTGACGCTGATGCTGATCTATTTGTTTTCTTCTTTTGAATAGGATATGGATCCTGCTTCGCAAAGAGCAGTTGAGGAAGAGGTGGAGAGTCATGCTCCACCAAGGACTGAGTCTGGGGGCATGGGAGAACCTACTCCACCAGCAGCTGAGGCACCTGCCCAACCTCAGTTTGCACTATTTCAACAAATGACCGAGTTTTACCGGCAAATGATGGGGGCAATTCCACCACCACAACCATAGCCACAACCTCCACCAGCACCACAGAAATCTCATTTGGAGAAATTGAGGAAGCATGGGGCTGTGGACTTCTTTGAAAGAGGGAAGATGATCCCATGGCTGCAAAAAATTGGTTGGATAGAACCATCAGAGTGCTGAAATAGCTAAATTGCACCCCCGAGCAGAACCTGGTGGGTGCTGTGTCCCTACTTCAGGATGATGCATATCAGTGGTGGGACACAGTAACCAGTGAGGTGCAACCTGAACGGATCACCTGGGAATTCTTCCTCACAGAGTTTAGGAAGAAATATATTAGCAAAGTGTATTTAGAAGAGCGAAGAAGAGAATTTATCAGTCTGAGACAGAGACAGTTGTCAGTGGCTGAGTATGAGCGTGAGTTTGTCAGACTGAGCAGATATGGGAGGGAGATAGTCCCTACAGAGGCAGAGAGGTGCCGAAGGTTTGAAGAAGGACTCAATGACAACATCAAAGTCATGATCACAGCATTGGAGATCACAGATTTTGCTAAGCTAGTGGATGCTGCATCAAAAGTGGAAAGGGTCAGAATCAATGAACAAAATAGAAGGGAAAGACAACATAAGAGGGGTCCGGGTCAGTCCAGTACATTTTCTGCTCCCAGTAAGAAGAGTAAGGGTCCTCCTGCTCAGAGTTCAGGACCACCACAGGGTCAGGGTCAGTCTCAGGGGCCCAGACCACAGTTCACACCTAGGAGAGGCCAGTCCACACCATCAATGGGCAGCTCTCCAGGGATGGTGTTTAGGGGACCAGCCCCTGCATCTTCTGCTTGTCAGTACTGTCATAAGTGGCACAAGAGGGATTGTTGGCGAGTGACCAGTGCATGCTTACGGTCTGGATTGACAGAACACCAGATCAAGAATTGTCCGAAGAGGACTACTACAGTTGCTCCAACACAAACTGACAGACCTGCTCCTGCACCACAAGGGGGTAGGAAACCTAGTAAACTTGAGGTAGTTGGTCCATCACTGAGGCCTACATCCGAGTCAGCTGAGAGGCCAGACACTAGAATACTAGCCAGGGCCTATGCCATCAGAGCTCAGGAGGAGCAAGATGCCCCGGATGTCATCAGGGGTATGTTTTCCCCCTACAACACTTCTGTGCATTCATTGGTGGATCCAGGATCCACTCATTCCTACATTTACATCAAACTACCCATAGAGAGGGGAGTTCCAGTAGAGGAGAGTGATTAAGACATTCTAGTCACAAATCCACTAGGCCACAGTGTGGTAGTGAATAAGGTGTATAAAGGTTGCCCGTTGAGGATTCAGGGGTATGAATTCTCGGCAGACCTAATTGAATTGCCCTTCCATGAGTTTGGCGTGATTTTGGGTATGGACTGGTTGTCACGTCATCAGGCAATAGTTGATTGCAAATTGAAGAGGATTTCTCTGAAAACTAATAAGGGTAATGAGATCACTATTGTGGGTGAAAGGACAGATTTCCTGTCCAATGTTATCTCAGCCACAGTTGCAAGAAGATTGATGAGAAAAGGCTGTGAAGCTTACCTAGCACACGTAGTTGATATTAGGCAAGCTAAGCCAAACCTATGTAATATACCCACAGTAAGAGACTTCCCAAATGTATTTCCTGAAGAGTTGCCTGGTTTACCCCCAGAAAGGGAAGTCGAGTTTGCTATTGAGGTAATGTCAGGTATAACACCCATTTCTATTGCTCCTTATAGGATGGCACCCACTGAATTGAGGGAGTTAAAAACTCAGTTGCAAGAGTTGCTTCATAAAGGGTTCATACGCCCCAGTGTGTCACTAAGGGGAGCTCCGGTGCTATTTGTGAAGAAAAAGGATGGAACCTTGAGATTGTGTATTGATTACCGGCAGTTGAACAAAGTAATTATGAAGAATAAATATCCATTACCCAGAATTGATGATCTGTTTGATCAGTTGAAGGGAGCCGGTGTATTTTCAAAAATTGATCTCAGATCAGGGTATCATCAGTTGAGGGTAAAGGATGCAGATGTGTCAAAAACTGCATTCAGAACTCGATATGGGCACTATGAATTTTTAGTGATGCCGTTTGGTTTGACAAATGCACCAGTAGTATTTATGGACCTTATGAATCGTATCTTCCATCCATACTTAGATCAGTTTGTAGTGGTCTTCATTGATGATATTCTGGGGTATTCCAAGATCAGGGAAGAACATGATGAACATTTGAGGATTGTTCTGCAAACCCTGCTAGAAAAGAAGCTGTATGCTAAGTTGTCCAAATGTGACTTCTAGATGAGTGAAATCTCTTTCCTTGGACACATGGTATCAGCAGAAGGGATTAGTGTGGATCCTAAAAAGGTAGAAGCAGTGATGGAGTGGAAGCCTCTTAGAAATACAACTAAGGTCAGAAGTTTCTTGGTGTTAGCTAGGTATTACAGAAGATTTGTGAAGGGGTTCTCTCTTATAGTTGTTCCAATGACCAACTTGTTGCAAAAGAATGTGAAATTTGGCTGGAACGACAAGTGCCAAGCCAGTTTTGAGAGGCTGAAGGCTATGTTGACAGAAGCACCAGTGTTAACACAGCCAGTATTGGGAAAAGACTTTGTGGTCTACAGTGATGCCTCACATAATGGGCTAGGGTGTGTATTAATGCAAGAGGAGAAAGTGGTCGCCTATGCTTTCAGGCAGTTAAGGCCACATGAACAGAACTATCCTACTCATGACCTGGAGTTAGCAGCAATTATCTTCACACTGAAGATATGGAGGCATTATTTATATGGTGAAAAATGCTACATCTATATAGACCACAAGATTCTAAAATATTTGCCAACCCAGAAGGAGCTCAATCTTAGACAGAGGCAATGGATTGAGTTCTTAAAGGACTATGATTGTGTGATTGATTATCATCCTGGGAAGGTAAATGTAGTTGCGGATGCTTTAAGCAGAAAGTCCATCACAGCTTTAAGATCACTAAATGCCTGTCTGTCCTTAGCTCAAGATGGAGCTATTTTGGCTGAATTGCAAGTGAGGCCAACCCTGCTACAGCAGATACAAGATGGGCAGAGGGCAGATGAAAAATTAATGGCCATTGTGGGCAAAATTCCAGAGGGAAAGGAAAATGATTATGAGGTGAAAGCAGATGGGTGTCTGTACTACAGAGGAAGAGTGTGTGTACCAGATGATGGAGAACTAAAGACTAGCATTCTGAAAGAAGCACACAATAGTATTTATGCTATGCACCCGGGAAGCATAAAAATGTATAATGACTTGAAGCCTCATTATTGGTGGCCTGGTATGAAGAGGGATATAGCTGACTATGTGACTAAGTGTTTGACATGTCAGCAAGTTAAAGCAGAACATCAAGTTCCATCAGGATTGCTACAGCCTATAAGCATTCCTGAATGGAAATGGGACCAGGTCACTATGGATTTTGTTAGTGGTCTACCTCTCACCCAAAGGAAGCATGATGCAGTGTGGGTGATAGTGGATAGATTGACGAAGTCAGCACATTTTTTGCCAATTAGGACTGACTATTCACTGGAGAAGCTAGCAGAATTGTATATCAGTGAGATAGTTAGACTGCATGGAATCCCACTTTCCATCATATCTGACAGAGACCCAAGGTTTACATCGAGATTCTGGAAAAAGTTGCAAGAAGCCTTGGGCACACAACTCCGTTTTAGCACGGCTTTTCATCCTCAGACGGATGGACAATCAGAACGAGTAATCCAAGTAAACCTAAGAATTAATTGAATCTTTGCAAATAATAAATTGAAATGATAGTAACAATGTGAATTATGTAATAGATCCTAGAGGATATGCTAAGGAGTTGTGTCATTGAGTTTGAGGGGAGCTGAGATAGATACCTCCCATTAGCAGAATTCGCATATAACAATAGCTACCAAGCTAGCATTCAAATGGCTCCGTATGAAGAACTGTATGGGAGGAAATGTAGAACCCCAGTGTGTTGGACTGAATTGGGCGAAGATAAGCTAGTAGGACCAGACCTGGTGAAACAGACTGAGGAGAAAGTGAAGATAATCAAAGCTAACTTGAAGGTTGCCTCAGATAGACATAAATCTTATGCCGACTTGAAGAGAAAAAAGATAGAGTATGCAGTTGGCGATAAAGTGTTTCTCAAAGTCTCACCATGGAAGAAAGTACTGAGATTTGGAAGAAAGGGTAAGTTAAGCCCTAAGTTCATTAGCCCATATGAAGTCACTGAACGTGTGGGACCAGTGGCCTATCGGCTAGCTTTACCACCAGAACTGGATAAAATACACAATGTATTCCATGTTTCTATGTTGAGAAGATATCGCTCAGACCCTTCACACGTCATTTCCATGGAAGAGATTGAAATCCAATTGGACTTGACATATACAGAAGAACCTATCCAGATCCTAGCTCGGGAAGTGAAGGAACTGAGAAATAAACAAATTCCACTAGTGAAAGTGCTTTGGAGGCACCACAACACTGAAGAGGCAACTTGGGAAAGTGAAGAGATAATGAAGCAACAGTTTCCTCAACTGTTTGCATCAGGTAAATTGGAGGACAAAATTTTTCTTAGAGGGGAAGAGTTGTAACATCCTCATTTTAGCTAGTCTGTACAGTTTACTGTTCCGATGACCAGTGTCAGTCCGGACAACTAGAACGTTTGGAAAAATATTTAAACTAAAGTAAGGAACAAAAAAAATTAACTCAAATATTAATAAGAAAAAAATTTAGGAAAAATTAAAAAATAATTCTTGAGACTCCAGAGAAGGGTCATTGAGGTTCTTATGGCATTAGAATGCCAAGAAAATACTTAGAAAAATTTTTCAATCGGTACAAACAATTTTGACCCGTTAAGCTAAACGGAGGGCATTTTGGTCATTTCGTCTTCAGAGATGATTTTTGGGTCAACTTGTCCAGTTAAATAAATAATTTATATAACATAAAATATAAATAAATATTGTCAAAAATTTAATTGTAATTAAATAGACAAGAAATGAAGAGAATAATGATTGAAAATGGATTTATGACATCACTATGATGTCATTTAAAATTCTCCCAACCAACCCAATGTTGACACATGGCATAAATATATATATAAGAGACTAAATGGGCTGGAAAAGGAAATAAGAATCAGACCTCCTCTCTCTTTTTCTCCTTGACGTAAAACAGTCCCGCCATGGCCACCATGAACAAGCTTTCAAAGCTTGATTTTCCCCCACTTTTACCCAACTAAACCCTAACCTAGCAACACAAAAACTTGCTCTTACACCTTGGTGATTCTTTTGGGAGCAAAAAGAAGAGGAAAATAAGAGTTTTATCAAGTGAGAAAATCTCACTCCTTTGAGGTTAGTGACCCAACCATGAATTTTTCTTTAAATTCATGTTAAGAACTTTGAATATGTGTAAATTGCAAAGAAAAAATTGTTGAATATCATTTGGATGGAAACCCTAGATTTTTGGCAGCCATGGTTAGGTTTTGTTTGTGGTGAGTTTAATGAAGTTAAAAGACCGTCATGGCAGCCCACAATATGTACCCACTAAGTGGATTGATGAAATGCAAGTTAAATGCATGATTTCAGATGTTTGGGTTAGGGTTTGGGTATAAAATGGAGACTTTAATCATGTAATGATGAAAGTGAGTTTTAATGGTCAATTAGTGACCATTTGGTTATGTGTAAACAAGAAATGAGGTGGTTTGATTAGTGGGAATTGCAGTTGGTGTGGCTGCCCACGGTGACCTGTAGAATTGGACATGAGTCCAGCAGGTTTGGGCAGCCATAACTTAAATTGTAGAGGTTCAATTAGTGCAAGGCCAATTCAACATGAAACTAGACACATAATGACACAACTTTGGTGAAGAAACCATGCCCATAAAACCAAACCAAGTGGACTAAAAGCTTGCCTTAATCCGGGTGATCTACAGTCTATTTCTACAGAATGACCAAATGAATAGTGTTTGTTCATTTGGCCATAACTCAATGTAGAAAGGTCCAATTGACCTGAAATTTTACCAGCAAAAATCTGAGATATAGACCAACAACTTTCATGAAGGAACCTAACCCAAATTATGACCAGAACCTATCCAACAAGTGAGTTGCAGTCACTGTTCACTGTACTATAGATATGGTCAGTCCAGAAAAATTCCAATCCGGCCAGTTGTGGTTTTTGGACCATAACTTAAGCTACAAAACTCCAAATGGAGTGAATCAAAAAAGGAAATTCAACTAGACAAAATAGGGAACAACTTTTATGTTGATTATTTTGCCAAATTCCTACTGCAAAAATAACAAAAATAGTAAAAATGAAGCATGAAAACTGAAAATTTTGCTCAATTAGCATTAAGCTTAGAAATGGTATGGGCAACCAATACCAACAAACTTTGAATGCAAAATGTGGTATGTTGAGAGTATTAAAACCAATGTACCTATTTTCTATGCAAAAGTCAACATTTTGGTTGACTAATGAAGTGAATAGTAACACCAAAACTTGAAATTCAAAAATTGCAAAACTCAAAAGTGTAAAATGCCCTAGTTTACCTAACAAGATTAGTTTGGATAGCTTGGCATACCAATAGGGTTCTATTAGCAGTACTGCATATGGCTTCATGCCATTATGTGTTTTGTGGCTTTCCCATGCCATTCGGTGAAATAATAGCCTTTGGCTATGTTATTTGAGTTGATATACTTAGGTTTTAACCCTGATCATTATTACAGCTTATTAGCTGTTCTGTTGCACACCGGGAGATACAATGTGACCGATGGTGTGATGGTCCGAGGTACTTAGTACCCAGATGCGGTTACCCATTTATCGATCCACCAACTAGTATGGGTTACTCGGGCAATGATAATAAACCTTACCAAAGTTCAATCAAATAATAATGAAATTAATATCAGAAGTTAAGTCTACAAAAAATGTAAACACACATTCTGCATATTCGTTTCATTTTATGTTATTTTATATTATTTTATATTATCACCACTAAGCAGAATTGCTTAGCGCGTCGCTTTTGCCATGCGCAGGTGTTGGAGACCTAGCTGGGGAGCCCAGCAGACATCAGACGGGGTGAGCCCTCAGAGCTGCATCCAAGGTCCAGAGTCACCTCACATCTGTACTGCATATGGTAGGACATTAGGACTATAGGTGGCGCTTTTGTATTTTACATTTTGTATTAGTTTGGATTGTAACTATAAACTCCTGTAATTATGTATTAATGTAAATATTTGAAATTTCATATTAATGAGGTTTTCCGCATTATGTATGTTGAATAATGAAATGTTGAAATTTTGAGATTGACTTGAATGTGTATAATGGAGTTTAGATTTGGAAATTATTTTGGAAGTGTTTTTAAACAGGTTCAGAAGAACTGTTTTTCCAATTTACAGCCGGCACTCTGTCGGATTTTCTATAAAATTTGCGGATAAATTCAGATTTATCAAAATTGAAAATAAATGAATTATAAAGGGATAAATTGTAATAGAAACATAAATTGGTGCTCCGGCACACTGAGTGGCATAACTTGCTCGGCTACACTGTAGACGGGTAAGGGGTGTCACAAAACTGCACTACACAGACGAGCTAAGATTTGATTATTCAGTGTCACTAGTACAAGGGGATGCATATGAATGGTGGAAAACCATTCCCCACAGTTTGGTGGAATCTCCAGTGCTAACCTGGGACGACTTTCTTAGGGAGTTCAGACAAAAATATGTCCCAGATGCCTATGTGGACCAGAAGTTACAGGAGTTCACAAGTCTGAAACAAGGAAGTAGATCAGTGGCAGAATATGAAACAGAGTTTTCCCGCCTGAGCCACTATGCAGGAAGTCTCCTTTCTACCACCAGATAAAGATGTAAAAGGTTTGAAACTGGCTTGAAGCCCAGTCTCAGACTACAAGTGGTCGAATTCAAACATAATAACTTCTCTGAGCTTATTTTTTAAGCACTTGAATTAGAAAGAATTGAGTCAGAAGCGGCCCAGAGAAAAAGAAATCAGAGAAGACAGAAAAAGAGAAAGAGGGGAAGTCAGTAGATCAGAGTTCTAGTGGTCCTCCTGGAAAGAGAAAGAACTTTGGGGGACACAACAGGGGTGGTAAAAAGTCTGGTAGGGGAAGATTTTTAAGATAGAGACCTCCTCTATCTGGTCAGCAGACTACCTGAAGTTTCTACCCTTCCCGTCAATGTGCAACTATTGGTAGAAATCATGGTGGCGTATGTTATAAGGCCATAGGAGCCTGTTATAACTGCGGAGGCACATGACACTTTGCTAAAGACTGCACCAGTGCTTGTAGAGTTGGGCCACCTCCTACTACTACAGAAAGGTCAGTTCAGAATCTTGCCACCAGAGGTTCACAACCACCTAGCAGAGGTAGAGGCAGGGGTAGAGGTAGTCCATCATGCAACCAAGGCACAATGAATCAATCAGAGCAAGGCAGTGCTTTAGTTGAAGTCTACGCAATGAGACAGAGAGAAGAGGCTGAGACATCTGATATTGTGGCTAGTACCTTCTCAACTTTTAATCAAGATGTGTTTGTGTTATTTGATCCGGGTTCTACCCACTCGTATGTGAGTTCTAGCATCATTGATTGTATTGTTGTTCCGTGTACAAAAATGAACTTTGAGATGCTAGTAACCAGTCCGCTAAGACAAGAGGTCAGGGGCAATAGAATGTATAGGGATTGTCCTTTGGTGATCCAAAATACTTTTCTGTTTGATCTCATTGAAATGCCCTTTAGAGATTATGATATCATCTTGGGCATGGATTGGTTAGCCAGGCATCACACCATGATTGACTGTAGACTGAAGATAGTTACTTTTGATCTCTCTCAGGATAGTGATGTGGTAATACATGGGGAGAGGCAGCTATTGCCACCAAACATCATTTCGGCCGCACTAGCTAGAAAAATGATCAGAAAGGGGTGTGAAGCATACTTGGCACATGTGGTAGACACCCAAGTAGGGAGTCCAGCATTGAGGGACATCCCTACAGTATATGACTTTCCAGATGTATTTCCTGATGGATTTCCAGGATTACCTCCGAAAAGAGAAGTGCAGTTTGAGATTAATGTTATGCCTGGTGTGGATCCAATCTCCATAACACCATATAGAATGGCACCAGCAGAATTAAAGGAGTTGAAGGTACAGTTACAAGAACTACTTGAAAAAGGCTTCATCTGCCCTAGTGTGTCACCTTGGGGAGCACTAGTATTGTTTGTTAAAAAGAAAGATGGCACTTTCCGCTTATGTATTGACTATCGACAGTTGAATAAGGTGACAATAAAGAACAGATATCCATTGCCTCGCATTGATGATCTGTTTGATCAGTTGAAGGGTGCAGCTGTGTTCTCCAAAATTGATTTGCTATCTGGTTATTATCAGTTGAAAGTGCAAGAGCAGAGTATTCCAAAAACTGCTTTTAGAACTCGATATGGCCATTATGAGTTTCTGGTAATGCCATTCGGGTTAACTAATGCTCCAGCTACTTTTATAGATCTGATGAACACTATCTTCAGACCATACCTCGACCAATTTGTGGTGGTGTTTATTGATGATATTTTAATATATTCAAGGAATGCAAAGGAGCATGATAGACATCTGCAATTGTACTATAGACCTTAAGAGAGAAATAGCTATACGCCAAATTGTCAAAATGTGAATTTTGGCTGAAAGAAATCTCTTTCTTGGGACATGTTGTGTCAGCTGAAGGGATCAAGGTAGATTCCAGCAAGATAGAAGCTATCCTTAATTGGAAGCCACCCAGGAATATCACAGAAATTTATAGTTTTCTGATTTTAGCTGGATACTACCGTCGATTTGTGAAAGAGTTTTCTATGTTAGCTTCTCCACTGACCAAGCTGCTTTGGAAACATGTGAAATTTCAGTGGATGGATAAATGCCAGTAGAGTTTTGATGAGTTGAAGAGGTGTTTGATTGAAGCTCCAGTTCTTACTTTACCTACTTCGAGTAAAGAATACACAGTTTATAGTGATGCTTCTCACAATGGGTTAGGTTGTGTACTGATGCAAGATCGAAATGTCATTGCATGTGCATCACGCCAGCTGAAACCGCATGAGAGGAACTACCCAACACATGATTTGGAGCTTGCAGCTATTGTTTTTGCTCTGAAGATTTGGAGACACTACTTGTATGGGGAGAAATGCTACATTTACACAGATCACAAGAGCTTGAAGTATTTGGGCACTCAGAAAGAATTGAACTTGAGACAGAGGAGATGGTTAGAACTGATTAAAGACTATGATTGTCTAATAGACTATCAGCCAGGGAAAGTAAATGTGGTGGCTGATGCCTTAAGTTGCAAGACTATGGTAAGTCTCAGAGTTTCTCCTTTGTCCATGGTATATGAGTTGAAAGCATAGAATGCCAGTTTGGAGATTGATTATGAGGGACAGATAGTAGTTGCATGGCATATACAGCCAGTGTTGATTGATCATATCAGAATGGCTGCTCAGAATGATGAAAAATATTAAAAGCTACCGAAAGAAGTTTAGCAGGGCAAGAAACCTGAATTCTCTATGAGAGATGATGTGAGAGATGATGGTTTACTACGACATAAGGGTAGAATATGCATTCCTAATGATGTGGAATTAAGACAGATCATTATGAAGGAAGCACATGAGTCTCCTTTTGCTATGCACCCTGGTGGAACTAAAATGCACAGAGGGCTAAAAGAGCATTACTAGTGGATGGGTTTGAAAAGGGATGTAACTGATTTTGTCTCCAAATGGCTAACTTGTCAGCAAATGAAGTCATAACATCAAGTACCAGCTGGTTTGTTACATCCATTGCCAGTACCAGAGTGGAAATGGGAACGGGTAATTATGGATTTTGTTATGGGACTTCTGAGGACACAGAATAGTCATGATGCAGTATGGGTTATAGTTGACAGACTGACCAAGTTTGCTCACTTTCTACCAGTCTAGATGGACTATAGCCTGGAAAGATTGGCCAGATTGTGCATAGATGAGATTGTAAGGCTGCATGGAGTGCCAGTATCGATTGTATCTGACAGAGATCCTAGATTCACTTTTAGATTCTGGGGTAGTCTTCAGAGTGCCCTAGGAACTAGATTGAACTTCAAAGACAAAGATTCCACCCATGCATGCATGGCCACCCGAGAGGGTAATTCAGATCTTAGAGGATATGCTACGAGCTTGTGTGATTGAGTTTGAAGGTAGTTGGGATACACACTTGCCTTTGATTGAGTTTGCTTATAACAACAGCTACCAATCAAGCATTGGGATGCCTCCATATGAAGCTTTGTATGGCAAAAAATGTAGAACTCCCCTATGTTGGGATGAAGTAGGTGAAAGAAAGATGATTGGGCCAGAAATTATTCAGCAGACAGAGAAAAAGATCAGATTGATCAGACTTCGACTCAAGGCTGCATTAGACTGTCAGAAGTTCTATATTGATATGAGAGAAGAGAAATTGAATATGCAGTGGGTAATAAGGTATTCCTCAAAGTTTCTCCTTGGAAGAGGATTATGAGATTTGGCAAAAAGGGGAAACTGAGTCCTCGTTTTATTAGACCATATGAGGTTCTGGAAAGAGTAGGTCCTTTGGCATATCGGTTGGCATTACCTCCAGAGCTAGAAAGGATACACGGTGTCTTCCATGTGTCCATGTTAAGGAGGTACAGATCTGATCCATCTCATGTTCTATCAGTTGAAGAGATTGAGGTAAATCCAAACCTCTCATATGAGGAAGAATCCATAGAAATTCTGGCATATTAGGTGAAGCAGCTGAGGAATAAGCAGATACCCCTGGTGAAAGTACTGTGGAACCATCATTCAGACTAGGAAGCTACTTGAGAACGTGAAGAGAACATGAGGAGACAGCACCCACAGCTATTCAGAGACTGATGCCAGGTAAAATTTAGAGACGAAATTTATTTTAAGGGGGGGAGAATTGTAACACCCCTATATTCGGTAGTGCGTTCTACTGTTTCGGTGACCAGTGTCTGTCTGGACAATTAGAATACTTGGAACTACACTTAAATGTTAATGAGAAGACATGAAATAATGAAATACAATAGAGGAAAATATAAGAAAAACAAAGGAAAAATAAGAGCAATGAAATGTAACTAAGTTAAATGAGCCAAAAATCGTAGCGATAGGTGATCGCACCGGGAAGTTGCAGCGAGGACTATTGACTAGCCTTGGACCGCGGGTGTAATGGCCCAGCCCACTAGTGATATTGTCTGCTCTAAGCCGAAGCCCTCACGATTTTAAAACACGTCAATAAGGGTTATAAACCATCAACTTATAAACCAAGCATCTCTCCCGTGTTTTGTTGATGTGGGATTTGCCTAGGGTGTTACAATCCACCCCCCTTATGGGACTCAGCGTCCTCGCTGAGGTTTGCCCCACCATCGTTCAAGATTGCACGCGGAGCAGCTCTGATACCAATAAATGTAATGGCCCGGCCCACTAGTGATATTGTCCGCTCTGAGCCTAAGCCCTCACGGTTTTAAAACGCGTCAATAAGGGTTACGAACCACCAACTTATAAACCCAGCATCACTCCCGTGTTTTGTCGATGTGGGATTTGCCTAGGGTGTTACAACGGGGAACCCTAGAAAATATTTTTAAGACTTAAATAAACATCTATTGAAGTATAAATGACATTAGAAATGTCAAAGAAAAATTAATTAATTAGTACAAAGAAAAACGAGAAATCGAGAAACCGACAAAAATCGGTGTTATCGAAAAATCGGGAATACAATCCGAATAGGGGCATTTTGGTCAATTGACAGCTCGAGTTGCCTTTTGACCTAAATGTCCATTAAAAATAAATGATATTAAAATTTGAAAATGTTATAAAAAAATTAATTGTGGTACATGACATTAATAGTGGAAGTATGGTGGCATAAATGCAAATTATGGAAAAATTGGATTAATTAATTCATTAATCTAAGTTAGTGCTCCACTAACCTCAACATTTGGACACCTAAAAGCTAAAGTGGATAGAAGATGAATTCATCTTCAACCTCTTAACAAACCAGCTGAATTGCTCACAAAACCTCTCCCATGGTCGCCTCACTTTTCAAGCTTGAATCACCATGATCAAGTCATCTTTTCCCACACTTGTCTTCATTAAAGTTTATCCCCACCTTGCAAGGAAGAAGTTGATAGCAATTTTAAGAGGATTTAGTGAAGTTTTGGTCAAGCTTCAAAAGAGGTAAGTGTTTGTTTTCATTACTTGTTTCATTAAAATTGTAACTAAGGTTATGGTGAGTTAGATTATGGAAGAAGTTGAAGAATTTGATGAGTATGGACAAGGTACTATTTTTGGCAGCCCTCATGTCCATGGAAGTTGATTTATTTCTTCATGTATTTGGTGATTTGGGGTATTGATTTAAGTGCTTAAATGTATAGGAGTTGATTTCCATGTATACAGTTTGAATTGTAAGTTATAAATTGAAAATGGAAGTTTGATGTGTATGTGTTACTTGGGCAGCCTCATGATGAAGATTGGAAGTGTTTAAATTCATGAAAAGGTTGTTGAATTATGGTACTAAAAGTGGCAGCATATGTATATGATTTAGTAGAGAATAAATATGTAATTTGATGATAGAAGTTATGTGTAATGGTTAGGAGTATTATATGTATATGTTGTTATAAATGGAATTTGTAATTTAGGATTTGTATTGGTGTATTTATGGTCATTGTATTCTGCCCAAAGTGACTATAATGTGAAGTGATAAATGGTTGTGGTATGATACAAATGCAGAATTTGATTTGGGCATGAAGTTATAACAAGGTTAATGTGTATTTGGATTGGTGTTTGAGAGACATGTAAAGGGCAGTATGCAAATGAGCCTATAACCCTAAGTGTGTGACTCCAATTATTATGAGGCCAATTGGAGGTGAAACTAGGCACAAAATGTGCCAACTTTCATGAAGAAAGCCTACCTAAATTCTGTCCAGAAAGTGACATGAAAACTGACCAAATCCGGATTAGTGACTTTGCAAACCCGAAAATTGATCATTTGAACAGCAGTCAGTATTTTGGCCATAACTCACACAAAACAGGTCCAAATGACCTGAAATTTATACCATGGAAAGCTTAGACATAGAGCTACAACTCTTATGAAGAAATCAAAACCCAGAAATGACCATAAGCAAGTCAAAATGCTTGCACAAATTCAGGTATAAAAACTGTCAGAATCGGAAATGGCAAAAGTTCAGTAAGACATAGACCTACAAGTTTGTAATTCTAACTAGAACCCGAAAATTGAGGGAACTAGGTCATCCGATTAGCTAAAAACAGCATATCAAAATCTGATAAATTGCAATAAAATGCAATGTCGACACCATATTTTGGCCTATCACCGAGGTCAAGGGACTTTAAATTGACTCCCAGCCGACGTCCTTCGATCACAAATGACTTTTTCCAAACACATTTGTCACACCCCGGCTTAGTGGGCCCCAGCTCAAGCCCCTCTATGGGTGGCCATCTTGCCAGCGTACCCCTCTAGAGGCCGACAATGCAACTCAAATCGGTACTGTCCGCTTTGGTGGAGTTCAATCCCTTCGCCCTGCAGAGCTAGGATTCGAACCCATATCACCTCACGGGTTTGCTTCGCCTCTTACCAATTGAGCTGGCCATAACCTAAATGTGACACCCCTTACCCGTGTACAGTATACCCGAGTAAGTAATGCCACCTGGTGTACCGGCACACTCTAATATTCCTCAATTAATTTAGACAATGCTGTTGCATATAATTTATGAAATACAATTTATTTAAACCATTTATCAAAAGTATCATTTATTTAAGGTTCCGAAAATTTTTAAAGAAAATCCGGCGGAGTACCGGCTAAAAATGGAGAAAACCATTCTTCGAAACCTGTTAAAAACACTTCCAATATTTTTATTTCATCATCTCAAACTCCAATATCCAAAATCTCAACAATATTTCTCAAACATCCATTATCAACACCAAACTCAATATCAAGATTTCCACATTTCAATTTCCATTTTCATTCATCATTCACATGTGATGTTCGCATATAAATCACAAGTAAACATTTACTATTCCATTAACAAATACAATTTTCATAATTTACATATACATCAATATACATTACACAAGTTTAATTACATATGAAGAAAAATCTGCTACAAAATATCAAAATGACAAAATGACACCTAGTGCCCTACCAATGCACTGCAGGTAGTGAGGTGACACGGACACGGTGCAGAACTGCCGGATGGACTCACCCAGTCTGAGGTCTACTGGGCTCACGATCAGGATCTCCAGTACCTACGCGTGGCAAAAGCAACGCGCTAAGCAATAATGCTTAGTGGTGCAATAATAAAATAAAAGAAAATAGCAGATATAAATATGTATTGCATGTGCATGTTTTGTTTGTCATGTATTTGTATATTCATTCCTTTATTTCTTCTACATTGCTCATTTTCATTCATTTGGTTGCCCAAGTAACCTACACTAGACGACTGGACTGGATAACGGGTAAACTGGCACTGGGTACCTAGTACCTCGGGCCGTCACACCATCGGTCACATATGCATCTCTCGGTGCATGTAATGCGGCTAACAAGCTGTAAATAATATCAGGCACAAGGCCAAGTCTCAATGCAAAGTCAGAATGGCTAAAAGCCATGAAATCACAGAATGGCATTTTTGCCATGTGCAGTACTGCTAACTGAACCCTATTGGCATGCCAAACTATCCAAACCAATCTTGTTAGGTATACTAGGGCATTTGAAACTCTTAAATTCGTCAATTTGTGAATTTCAATTTTTTTTTGGTGTTACTATTCATCATTGGTCAACAAAAATGTTGACTTTTGGAATAAAAATATGTACATTGCCTTTGGCACTCCCAACATACCACATTTGGTGTTTAAAACTTGTTGGCATTAAGTGTTAATGCAATTTCAAAGTGTAACCCACACAAGCAGAAAATTTCAGTTTTGGTGAGTCAACTTCATTGTTCCATTGGACACTGTTACTGTTGGAATTTGAAGAAATGCAAAACATGAAAGTTGTTCCTTATTTTGTCTAGTTGAATTTCCTTTTTTGAATCACTCCATTTGGAGTTTTGTAGCTCCAGATATGGCTCAAAAACCCAGGCTGTCCGGATATGCAGTCTGCAGAAATTTACCATATCTACAGTGCATGAACAGTGACTTGAGTCACTTGGTTGAATGGGTTCTGGACATAATTTGGGGTAGGTTCCTTCATGAAAGTTGTTTGTCTATGTCTTAACTTGTTGCTGTAAAAATTTCAGACCAATTGACCAAATCTACAGTGAGTTATGGCCAAATGAACAGTTACTGTTCATTTGGCAAATTCTGCAGAATTCAGTTTCAGGGTTCCGGATTGTGGCTGGGTTTTGACCCTTTTGCTTTGGTCTTTTGGGCATGCTTTCTTCAGCAAAAATGTGCCATTATAAGCCTAGTTTCATGTCCAAATGGCCAAACACCAATTGGACTACCACTGCCCAAGTTATGGCAGTGCAAAGGGACTGAAATTTCAGTCCCTATGCTGCTGTCCATAGGGCAGTTTTCACCTTGAGTTTGCCATCCAATTTTTCAGTTCTAATTAGGGTCAACCTACCTAAAATGGTCACTAATTGACCATTAAAAAGTCCTCTAACCATTTCCAAAGCTAAGTCACCATTTCACCTTCCCAAACCCTAATGTTCAACTAAGTTTACTCATAAACCTTGTCTAACATACTTAGTTCAATCTTCATGCATTTTAATACCTTAACCATGATTTCCAACCACTCTAAGTTTGTTAAACAATCAACCTCATACTCTCATAGGGCTGCTGAAAATTTAAAGTACCATAACACATGTAATTTACTTCAATTCCTTGCAATTTCTTAGCTCAAATGATGTTCTAACTAAGTTTAAAAGAAGAAGAATGAAATTTGTAGCACTAACCTCACTTTAACCTCTTGTAGGCAAATTTTTCCAAGCTAAATCTTCACTTCCTTTCCTTTTCTTGGCTGCCAAAAGGTCATGCAAGGTGCTAGGATAAATTTTAATGAAAGTGACTTAGGATTTTGAGGTGAGGTTTGAGAGATTTGCAAGCTTGATTGATGAAGAAAATGGAGGGTTTCTCTTGGCTATGGTGCTGCAGAATTTGGGAAGGAGCTGATCACGTTTTGAATTTCCTTTAGTCTTTATTTTGTCCCTTTTAAGTGTTTTAAAGATGCTTGTTTGAATGCAATTGGTGGGGACTTATAAGTGACATCATAAAGATGTCATAAATTGCTTTTTATGGATTTTTCTTTCCTTTTCTTTTCTAATCATTTTCAATTCAATTTTCAACAATATTTATTCATATTTTATGTCACAATATTTATTTACTCAACTGTGCAAGTTGGCCAAAAATCACCTCTGAAGGCGAAATGACCAAAATGCCCTCCGTTTGGCTTAACAGGCCAAAATTGTCTGTACCGATAGAAAAATTTTTCTAGGTATTTTCTTGGCATTCTAATGCCATGGGAACCTCAATAACCCTTTTCTAGAGTCCCAAAAATTATTTTATAATTTTTCCCCCGGGTCTAGGGCTCCTCGTTGTGAGAACCGCAACTTCCCTCCGGTGACCCATCGCTTGGGCACCGGCTCGTTTGACTCAGTTGTATTTTATTTCTAAAATTTTTACTAAATTTTTCTTATTAATATTTGAGTTAATTATGACTCCCGACTTTAATTTAAATATTTTTCCGGACGTTCTAGCTGTCCGGATCGACACCGGTCACCGGAACAGTAGAATGTACGGAGTGGTTACCGGGAGGGTGTTACAACATTGATTGCTCGATCATGAAACAAACTGATCCTACACTTAATAAATTATTTTCCGATCTCTTATCAGAGGGGTTCAAACCAATTTCAGGTCTCCATACCCTCCAATCTTGCCTCCCGATCTCTTTTTATAAATATTGTGGAAAGTTGTTTAGCTAATGCTAGAATCAGGTTCCTCACTTGTATGTCCCAGATATTGCTTAAAATAAAGTTAAGGTTTCTGTCCGATTTAATGATGATTCTGATCTTAAGAATTCGAGTCAAGTCTTTCCAATTCTAATGTTCTAAAGTTATACCCAGTGTTTGGTCATGGCTTAGTCCGATCTCATGCTAACAATGTTTTTCCAACCTCTTATACTTAGATTAATAGTTGCTTTTAAGTTTGATGTTCTAATACGTTCAAAAAATCAAGTACTCATACAATTGGGGCGCTTTCCTATCTCATCAAGAAATTGAACAAAATAGAGGACTTTACTTCATCTCAAGATAAAAATTTACAAGTCATTCGGCTGGAGGGTCTCCCCCAGCCTGTTCTCTAAGTACATCATCATTTCTCTCATTCTCTCTCTCTCTTTCTCTCTCTCTCTCTCTCTCTAGATCCTCATCGCTCTCATCTTCGGCTTCTGGGGAGAGCTCGTTCATCCATGAGAAGTCCTCCTCAGGATACCGTTTCTTCAGCTCGGCCATAAGGTTATTATGGGAATTCACATAAGCCCTGGCCTCCTTCGTAGTGCTCTCCTCTTCCTTAGCTTGAAGTTCGTCATCCTTGGCTCAGAGCTCTTCCTCCTTCGCTTGAAGGTCTTCAGCATAACGAGTGAGATCGGCAGACCGACCAGCTTGGGAGTCTTTTAGTTCTCGCTCCACCTCCGCTATCCTCTCTTCATAATGCCTCATTCGCTCTTCCATTCTAGCGATGTAGTCATTAGCATAGGAGAGCTGAGCTTGTGCAGCTGAGGTATCTTGGACCTCCTTAAGGATCTCTTTCTTCAAGCCGTGGGCTTTCTCTTTGAGTATGTGCTGGTTTGCAATGGCCTAAGATATCATTAAAGCTCTCCTCTGCCAACCTGTTTCGATCTTCTTGCAAGCAAATGGAGGCTCCCATGATTCCCTTTAGTAGAGCAATTCCTTTCCAGTGATTAGATTAGAAGTTGAGCACCACGAGAAAGCGTCCTGACCATGGGACCGAAAGGCTCCCCTTCCACATTGGAAGAAATCGGAGGAGGAGGGGAGGTGGAAGCTCGATTTGTTGGGGAGCTGGGGCAATGACCTCTACCTCAGGGATCGATTGCTCCTGAGATCGGGGAGGAGAGCTCAGTACCTCTACTGATTCACGACGAGGGGTATGAGCATTGGCAGTGGTGGCCCCCTTCATCGCCCTCACTTTTCTAGAGACCTCCCTCTTTCATTTGCGGCTCTCCTTGGAAGCATCACCGCCCGCCATACCTGCACAAAGAAGAAGTCAGTGAGTTCGCTAAGATTTAGAGACTAGGGATATGGGTAGTACCAGGGCCAAGGTCAGAGAGCTGAAGCTCGTATTCTTCATCAGTGATCAGCTACATCATCCAATACTTCAGTTCAACCATCACCGCATCTAAGCAAGAGAATTTCTGAGTGGACGCCTGAGACTTTAACTCTTTCACCACGGCGTCTTCGTCCTTATTTAAGGTGATCTTTTTTAGGATCGGAGTGATCAGGTGTTGCCAACTCCGTGGGATGCCCTCAAAGCCGTTCCGAATCTTGCTCCTCAATATGAAGAATCGGTTCTTCCAATTCTTCAATGAAGAAGGGAGATCGGTAAAGAGAGAACAATTGGGCTTAGCTTGGAAGAACTAGAACTCATCATCCTTCCTTCGAGCGAGCCTATGTAGCTTGGCAAAGACTTTGGCCATGGGTTCCAGTCCCTTAGCTCGGCAAAGGCCCCGGAAGGCTGTTAGAGTCTGCCAGGAGTTTGGATGCACTTGGGCTACTGAGACATGGTGGAATTTTAGGACGGCCCTGTAAAATTTATCCAAGGGAAAACGGAGCCCGGCCTTCAGTTGCTCTTCATACACCATGATGAAATTGCCCTCATCAAAGAAGTGGTCGGCCCGATGATCACCATGGCATTTGATCAGTTCAAAGGAGTCGATCCGCAGATTGTACTCCTGGCTTATAGATTGGAGATTGGTTTCTCTCAAGACTGAAGGCAACTCATCAATTGGCAAGTTATCTCTCCTTAAAGATGCCCCTCGCCTCAGTCTGGCAGCCGAACCAGTTACCGAAATGAGGGTTGTGCTGGTTTGACCACCCAATCTAATCACGTCGCCCTCTTTCAAGGTCCACGAAATGTGGATAGAAGACGGAATCGCAGCTCTCTGACCCTCGATGCCGCTCATTTTCAAAGAAACCAAAGAAGTTTAACTAAGAAAAGAATCAAAACCCTTACCAAAATGTGATCAGTGTTGGAAATACTTGAAGAAACGAGAGAATTTTGAAATTGCTAGCAAAGTGCTGAAAGTGACATAAGGAAGCAACTGATTGACCCTCCCTCTATTTATACCCGTCTGAGCATTTAATGCTCATGAAGTCCCAAGAGGCGCTTCTGTTAGCAGAATCGACCAACTTTCCTGACACGTCGCGGGAAGGTTCCAGAAACACAATAATAAAATCAAATAAAATGAGATCGGCTAGCTAAGGTTATCGAATTGTGTGAATTTTTAGAGCCGCAAATCGGCTAATGATGATTTAGTTAGAGATCAGATCGGATATGCACATCAGAGATCGGAAAAATAACTAATGTAATAATTAAATAATAACCTTCAAATAAAATTTTATTTCATTTTCAAAAGGTCAGATTACATCATTTGGGCGATCTCTAAAGATCGGTACTACATCCTACCTTGCAAGGACCTATGTCAAAGCCTAGTCTTGTGGCTGAATCAAAAGATGTGTTTGATCAGAAAGCCAGCCATAGGCATCGGATAGATGTGCAGCTCAGATGGGGTGACTATGACTCTCATGATGGTGAGTGGAGTCATCGTCGATGTCATCGACTAGAACCGAGCTGTAGTCAGGACGCCCGATGTGGTGAGGAGCCAAATGAACTTCAAGAGGCGGTCACTGACATTAAGATTGAAATTAGCAGTACTCTTGCTCGAGATCGGCCTACCAATTATACTAATGGACCGATTCGAGATCAGCACGATCGACATTTTCGATCTTGATCGGTAAATTAGTCCAGTTCCCTCACTGTCATCAGATATTATTCTCATGATTCTCCGATCATCGGGATCATAAATTTTTAGTCAAGGAGCAAAGAAAACAGTCAGAAAAAGATCAAAAGCAATCACCATAATCGGAATTGTCGCCGGAGAAGCTAGAACAGGAGAAATGGAGAAATGGAAGGAGGAGAAATGAAGTGTGGAGGAGTTTTCTCGCTGGTGCATATATATAGGGCCTGAGCATTTATTGCATACAGAAACCGAAGCGGATGCATCGGTAACCGAAGAATTAATTGCTTTGACTAAGGCAGATCGGATAAAGAGGAAAGTTCTAGAATGGGAGAGATCGGGAAGCGATGAGGGGCTCGATATGAGAGATCGGAGAAGGGTCATAATAGAGAGATCGGAAGGAATAGAGATAGGAAAGCACGAAGAGGATGAGATGACTTCCAATAACTCTCTTCATAATCAGAGCCGAGTTAGTTAAAGTGTTACAGGCATGATCAAATCTTCACCGCACGCCTCATTTGCAGAATTGCCCACATTGCTGACAGACACCAAAAACAGTTATGGCAGTTTTGTACATCACAATCTCCACCGTTGATCATACTTGCAAGGATGAACCCGGAGCCCTTGGATCAAAAGCAAATGACAGGTTCGGCGCTTTTCATTCCCAGCCCTCGGATCCATCTTGTAAGGTAAGATCCTGAGCCGTTGGATTAGGAAGAGAAAGGACGGACATTCTGAATAGGATCCCAGCCGTCCATTTTGATTATCTTTAATTCTCAGACATCGGATCATGTCCTTTGAAATCCAGACCTTCCGTCTCCCCAGGAGAGATACTGACCCTTCATTAGAAGCACCCGTTCCCTATAAATACCTGCATGCAATACTGTAGAAACGACGGGCAAAAAAAGTGGTGGTGATTATAGTGGAAAGGCTCTGAAATCTAATTCAGTCTTGCTACTTTGCCATTCTGAGCTTTCGAGAAACTTTAGAAATAAGTTTTCTTAAGTATCTCCATTAAAGGAGCTTTGGACCCTGAAATTCTTCATTTTCAGTTTGTTCATTACTCTGCGATACCATTTTTTTTTTTCAGTTTCGTCTTCATCACCCTAATACCAGCATATTAATCTCCAAGCTTGATCTCATTCTGACCCGGTTACCGTCGCTTCAGCTCAACTGCATTCTAACCTAGTTCTCGTTATTTCAAAGTAAGCCTTAGTCCCTGGACCATCAACTTCCACCTCTACAAGATTTGTGGACACTAGAGTTTGCTCAAGATCCTCAACCTCGCACAGGTAAGTGTCTAAACTATTATTTCGCTAGATGCTCGTGTTTCAGTTTATCTTTTTTAATTTTTCAAATTTCCATCAAGTTCAGTAGTATTAAAGTCCCAATGTAGATTATTCAGGCCAATAGTTATTTTCTGATGTTTACTTCTTCTATTCATTCGTAAACTTTATTTATTCCTCCTTAGTTTTCATTTCCTTCGAAAATAGGTATTCTGGTTGTGGGCAACTTGTAGATAACTTAATAAAATATTGGTAGAAGTATCTTAACGTGAAAGTTTTTTCGAACAAATAAAAATAACCAAAGGTTGAATAATAGATTAGAGGAAAAAGTTATGAGGTCAAGCTTCTAAACGAGTCCAGGAGATAGCATAATAAAGCAGGAATCAAGATAAGATCGGATTCCAGACTACTAACCAAAAGAGATCGGATATAGTTGGCCAAAGAATTTTGACAAGGTAATCACCTAGGAGATCGGTAAAAAGTTCAATCTTATATCGCAAACACTCTAAGAGATCAGGGGAGAGTTCTTACCCAATTCTCATTTAAATAAAATACGGAGATCGGAGGAGAGTTCTTATCCGAGATCCTTCATTAAATTTGAACCAAACACTCTAAGAGATTGGGAGAGAGTTCTTACCCGATTCTCATTTAAATAAAATACAGAGATCGGAGGTGTAACACCCCTGTTTGCATAGCCTGGTAGATTTCACTGTTCCGGTGACCAGTGTCGGTCCGGATAATTAAGGGGATTAGAACCATATTTAAGACAATTAGAGAAACCATAAACACAAATAATTAGTGATTGCCAATTAGTTAAGTATAAATAAGAAAAACAGAACATAAGAAGTTAAACGAGTCGAGAGTCACAAATGATGGGTGACTTCTCCTGAACGCATCGAAGTCGTTTTAAACTCAATTTTTGAACCGTAAAATGTGACGCCGCGGTCCTTAGGACCATTATGAACACAGTGGAAAAGAGAAAATAACGAAAAAGGAACTGTTAAGCCAGTCAAATAATTAGGTCAGGGAGCCGAAAGAAAAATTGGATTATTTGCAAACTGGGATGAACCGACGAGGGCAATTTGGTCAGTTGACCCTGAGAGCTGACTCTTGACCTAACTGTCAAATAAAATTGGAGAAAAGAAAATTTCGGAATCGATAATTAAATTAAAAAAACTAATAGAAAAATAAATAAAAAAAAAGAAAAAGAAAAGTTAAAAAGGTAGTGACATCATCATGGTGACATCATACATGAGGTCATAAATAAAATTTATTTATTTGATAATTTGACTAAGTCAATTAAGAGATAAATATCCAAAATAAAAAACAAAAATCATTTTTGCTTCTTTTTCTTCTTGCTAGCCGAAACTCCTTCTCTCCCTCCTCCATGAATTTCCACCATTAAAGAGTTATTCAACCTTGAATAACTTAATGTTCTTTCATTAAAATTAACCCTAAATCCTAGAAAACCTCTAAATCATCATAGAAAGGAAGAATAGAAGAAAGAAAAAGTGTGAAGTTGGAACAAAAAGTGAAGATCAAAGGCTTCACCTAAGGTTGGTATTCTAACCTTCAATTTCTATTTTAAATGCATCATTAGTTACTTAAATGAGTTTAGAAGTTAATGAAGTGAAATAAAAATATGTGAAGAGGACTAAACTGAAATTTCATCCAGCTTGGAGGGAGTATGATTTTGTATGGTTTGAGGGTTTTGAATGAGTGTAGAAACCTTAAATGGTTGAATGATTAGCATTAAAACCATTAAATGTAGTTAAATACAATGATTTAGTGAGATTAGGGTTTGAATGTTAAGGTTTGTGAACCAAAATTTTGAGAAATGCATAAATGATGACTTTGACCTATTGTGAGCTGAAAAATGGTCAATAATGACTAAAGGAGATGTGTTTGAATTGTTGGAAGTGAAGCCAAATTCGGAGGTTGAATGGTCATCTTCCGCAGCATGACCAAGCCAACTTTGAAGGACCAAAACGGAAATTTTACAAGTCCAATTGATATGCCATCAATTGGAGATGAAAATAGACATAAAATGCCACAATTTTCATCAAGGAACCATGGCCAAAAATTGACTAAAACTTAGTGAACCAATTGACCAAAGTGAAATGAGAGCAGGTGCCATCAGATAAACTGACCAAATGAACAGTGTTTGTTCATTTGGTCATAACCCGAGCTAGGCAGGTCAAATTGACCTGAAATTTACCAGTGGTTAGATCACATATAGACCTAAAACTTTCATGAAGAACACAAGTCTAGATTCTGCCAGCAACCAAGCCATTTGGCCACCCCAAGTTGGTGACTCAAATCTGCCAGCACCCAACTTTGCCCAGAAAATCTGGGTTATTTTCCATCCGGCAGCCCTGATTCAAAGGGCCATAACTTGAGCTACAAAACTCCAATTGGGGTGATTCAAAAATGAGAATAAACTTAAGACATTAAGGAACATTTTCTATGAAGGAAGTTTTGCCAAATTCCAATAGTAGATTTACCAATGGAACAATGCAACTAGGAGCACCAAAACTGAAAATTTGACAATTTGACCAAAAGGACTTAAGCTTTGAGAAAATGACCAAAACCAACAAATTTAATGACCAAAATGTGGTATGTGGGTGAAGTTGGAGTTCCCATACCTATTAAGCCTTAAAAAGTCAACAATTTGACTTGAATAGTGTAGTGAATAGTAACCCGAAACACAAAAACTTCGAGAACGTCGAAATTAGTACATTAAAGCTAGGTAAAAATGAAGTGAAATTTATTTTTGGATTTATGCTAAGTTATGGTACTGAAACATTGTGAAATTGTGTGTTTCAGCTGAAAAAGACTAGGAAATTTGAAGAGACTGAGTCAAGGCTTCAAGGCGACTCAAGTCAGGTTTGTGCACAATAAGAATTGTTTAAATATTTTAATCTCAAAAATTTGACTTCTGTGATTATTTATGTACTGTGTTGCCATTTTATAATCGTAAATGTGACTTTGGAAATTGATCAAATTTCTCATAAATTGTTTGTATAAATTGTTTTGAATTGATTTTATGTTCACACTTAGCATGACAGTATCACATTATTCCTCCTCCATTTATGGGGTTGAGATCATTTATTTTCCTCCCTCTCTGGCTTGCCAGTTCAGGTTGTAGATCGGATGAGTACTCATTAGCTAGCTAGCCACCTCCCTCATTGATTTCGATTAATGGGGTTGAGATTGCTTTGTCGTGGTGTACAACACGGCATTGATCCAAAATTTTGTGTCATGGCTTAAGTTCTGTATGACTTTGGCAACACTGTGTTTATGAAATTGTTTGACTAAATTGTGTTTAATAGATTATTTGACAAGATGATGTTATTATGAACTTTAATATTTGTGAAATGTGATTAAGAAACATTTAAATTGTGTTTGGCAATGAATGATTTATTTATTGCATTTTAAATTTTTATTGTGCACCACTGAGTATTTTTATACTCAGCGATAGCTTATTTTGCTGTCGCAGATAAGAGCAAGGAGAAAGTAGCAGAGTGAGCTGTTGTTAAATCGAGGACTACTCTGACCATTTTGTACGGGTATTATTTTATACCCTTGTAGATAATCTTGATGTAAATATAAAAATGTTGTATGTATAAATGTAGTTGAGCAGTTGTAAATAAATTGTAATAATATTTTTTTTTGGATTTCCTTCTGTAAATTAATATTTGTACTTATGAATTTCTTACTTTATGCTTTGTGATTGGAGATCTTAAATATTTGAGATGATAAGTCTTGAATTGTATTGTGAAATTATTTTGAAGTGTGTTGAACTGAGTTGATTGAGTTATTGAAGGTTGGGAGTTGTGAAATATTTTTGGAAGTGCTTTTTTTTAGGTTTTTGAAGAACTGTTTTCTCCAATTACAAACGGAACTCTGTCAAAATTTTTATAAAATTTGCGGCAAAATTTAAATGGACAAAAATTTTTACTAGTATTTAAACTTTGAATAAATAGTTTTTAATTCCTACCAAAATGCTCACCACTTCCAAAATGTAAGAAAATTGTTTTAAAATCCCTTGTAGGGTACTTAATGAGTTGTCGGTAGGTGAAGTTCGGTAGTTCATTAAGTATTCTACGGAATCATGTTATGCCTTACGGAGAGGTAAGGTGTGACATGTTGTAGTGGTATCAGAGCATGGTTTTTCAATAAATTTTGACTATGTGTATGAATATTACTTTGATAAGTACAATTGCTCAAGTGTCTTTTAATTGATACATATGACATATTTACATCATGAATATGCATTAACAGAGGTCAACCTCCTTGTGTTTGATCTCCGGAAGTAGAAAATTTGGGAAAACGGAATGGAAGGAGGAGATCATTCTGAAGAACAATCTATTGAGGCTGAGGTTCAAGAGGAAGCCCCAGCACTCCAGAACGTGAGTGGGTCAGCCACTCTAGCTCCTGCTTCAGCACCGCAGTTTCCTGCTCAATTTGTACAGCAGATGGCTGCGTTTTTCCAGCAAATAGCGGGTAATGTGCCACCCCAAGCTCAGATGCGATGCACTGTAGCACAACCACAAATTTCACTTCAATATGAAAAACTGATGAAATTTGAGGCCACTGAGTTTAAAGGCACTGTGGATCCACTGGAGGCAGAATAGTGGTTGGAAAGAATGGAACGAGTTTACAAAAAACTGCAGTGTACGAAAGAGATGAAGTTCGAGTATTCTGTTTCCTTGTTACAAGGGGATGCATATGGATGGTGGAAGACCATCCCCCACAGCCTGGTTGAGCCACCTGTGCTGACATGGGCAGACTTCCTGAGGGAATTCAGGCATAAATGGGTTCCTGATGCATATGTAGATAAGAAATTGCAAGAATTCCTGAGTTTGAAGCAAGGGGACCAAACCATAGCAGAGTATGAGAGAGACTTCTCAAGGCTAAGCCACTATGCTGGAAGCTTAGTCTCCACCCCCAGAGACAGATGCAAGAGGTTTGAGTCCGGGCTAAGGCCAAGTCTGAGGATGCAAGTCGTGGGTTTCAGACATCAGAATTTGGCTGAATTGATCTCACAGGCCCTAGAATTGGAAAGGATAGAATCAGAAGGGGCAGTGAAGAAGGGTCCTCAAGAGAAAACTGAAAAGACTACGGGGCAAGCATCTGAAAGTGGTTCTGGAAAGAGGAAACAGTTTGGAGGATCTAGCTCCCGTAAATCTAGCAGAGGCAGATTTTCTGGCCAAAGACCACCCTGGTTTGGTCAGCCGACCCAACCAGCTTCTCAAGGATCTCTATCAGTACGATAGTGTGAAGCTTGTGGGAAAACTCATGGCGGGGTTTGTTTCAAAGCTACTGGCACATGTTTTAACTGTGGAGGGAGCAGACATTTCGTGAAGGATTGCACTAGTCCGCGCCGGCCTGGATCTTTTGCTACATCAGAAGGATCAGCCCAAGTCTCTGCACCTAGAGGGTCATCGTTAGCTGCTCGAGGTAGAGGCAGAGGTAGGGGTCCTGGTAGCACTCCTGGAAGTCAGAGCACTGTTAACCAGCCAGCACCCAGTGGCGCACCAGTCAGAGTGTATACTATGCGTCAGAGGGAGGAAGCTGAAACATCAGATGTAGTAGCTGGTATTTTCTCCATCCTTGACCAAGATGTATATGTGTTATTTGATCCTAGCTCCACACATTCGTATGTTAGTGCTAGTGTGATGTGTTCTACTGCTATTTAATGTGTACCAATGGACTATGATGTGCTAGTAACTAGTCCATTAGGCCAGGAAATCAAGGTAAATAGGCTATATAGGGACTGTCCTTTGGTGATCCAAGGACACACTTTTCTGTCTGATTTAATTGAAATGCCCTTCAGAGATTATGATATTTTCTTGGGCATGGATTGGTTAGCCAGGCATCGTGCGATGATTGACTGTAGACTGAAGACAGTCACTTTTGGACTTCCTCAGTATGGCGATGTAGTAATACATGGGGAGAGGCAGTTATTGCCTTCAAACATCATTTCAGCTGCACTGGCTAGAAAAATGATTAGAAAATGGTGTGAGGCATACTTGGCACATGTGATAGACACCCAAGTGGGGAGTCCAGCACTGAAGGACATTCCTACTGTATGTGACTTTCCGGATGTATTTCCTGAAGAACTGCCAGGATTATCTCCAGAAAGAGAAGTGCAGTTTGAAATTGATGTTACGCCTGGTGTGGACCTAATCTCCATAACACCATACAGAATGGCACCAGCAGAACTAAAAGAATTGAAAGTACAGTTGTAAGAATTGCTTGACAAGGGCTTTATCCGCCCTAGTGTGTCACCTTGGGGAGCGCCAGTATTGTTTGTAAAGAAGAAGGATGGCACTCTCCGGTTATGCATTGATTATCGGCAGTTGAATAAGGTGACAATAAAGAACAGATACCCATTGCCCCGCATTGATGACTTATTTGATCAGTTGAGGGGTGCAGCTGTGTTCTCCAAAATTGACCTGAGATCAGGTTATTATCAGCTGAAAGTACAAGAGCAGAGTATTTCAAAAACTGCCTTCAGAACCCGCTATGGCCATTATGAGTTCTTGGTCATGCCATTCGGGTTAACTAATGCTCCGGCTGCTTTTATGGATCTGATGAACACTATCTTCAGACCATACCTCGATTAGTTTGTTGTGGTATTTATCGATGATATATTGGTCTATTCGAGGAATGCAGAAGAGCATGATAGATGTGACACCCCTTACCCGACTACAGTGTAGCCGAGCAAGTTATGCCACTCAGTGTGCCGGAGCACTCTATTTTATCTTAATTCATTTCTATCGTAGTTTTGAAAATAATTTGTGAAATATAATTCATTTATTGAAATTGTAATTTATTTGAGGTTCCGAAAATTTTAAAGAAAATCCGGCAGAGTACCGGCTAAAAATGGAGAAAACCGTTCTTCGGAACCTGTGAAAAACACTTCCTATATTCTTATTCATTCATCTCAACTCCATTTATCAAAATCTCAATATTTTTCAGTTCACATTCATTTCTCAATCATTCATTTCATGTGATAATCATATATATATCACAGATAAACATTCACTTTTTCATTTACAAACACAATTCTCATTATTTACATGAGCATCAAATTACATTTCATAAGTTCATTTACACATGAGAAAATAAGATCAATTACAAAATACCAAAATGACACCTAGTGTCCTACCAATGCACTGTAGCCTGTGAGGTGACACGGACACTATGCAGACCTGCAGGATGGACTTACCCAATCGTGGTCTCGGCTCTCGATCGGTATCTTGGTACCTACAGCGTTGCAAAGCGGCGCTAAGCATAAAGCTTAGTGGTGCAAATAATAAAATAGAAAGAAATAATATGCAAATAAAAATCATAATTTCTTAGCCATTGTGTTCATAAGAACTGAATAATTACCAACTTAATGTTTAGTCGAGGGCTAATTACGTTTTATGATATTAACTTCTTCATGCATTTTGTTTATTTATTTTCTTCATGATCTTGAGTTTCTTTGTATTCTATCGTAATCATTTCTGATATTTAATTTTCGTATTTTCTTTAACAATCAGTTCAATTACAGTTATACTTTTCCATGCCCAAGTAACCTATACAAATTGACCAGACTGGATAAACGGGTAAACTAGCACTGGGTACCAGGTATCTCAGGCCGTCACACCATCGGTCACAATGTGTCTCCCGGTGTGCAAACAGAATGGCTAATAAGCCATATAAGCAATAAGGCATAAAGCCAAGTAAAACATCATAATCAGTATAGCCATAGGCTATCACATCACAGAATGGCAATGAAGCCATACATCATACGCAGTACTGCTATCAGAACCCTATTGGCATGCCAACCTATCCAAACCAATCACATTAGGCCTACTAGGGCATTTGATACTTTTGAATTCTTCAATTTTTGAATTTCAAGTTTTTATGCACTATTCACTTCAATAGTCAACAAAAAGTTGACTTTTGCATAGATCATAGGTGCATTGGCTTTAACACTCCCAATGTACCACATTTTGCATTTAAAACTTGTTGGTTTTGGTCACTTTCTCAAAGCTTAGGTCATTTTGGCAAAATTGCCAATTTTCGGTTTTGGTGCTCCGAAGTTGCACTGTTCTATTGGTTGATCTACTGTTGGAATTTGACAAAACTTCCTTCATAGAAAATGTTCCTTATTTTGTCTAGTTGAATTTCTTTTTTTGAATCACTCCATTTGGAGTTTTGTAGCTCAAGTTATGGCCAAAATAAGTTTACTGTTCACGTGTCTTATTCTGCTGAAATTTTGGGTTTTGGCAGATTTTGGTCCAACTTTGGTCAGTAATTTGACCAAGTTAAGTTCATAATTTGGTCTAACTTTCTTCATATGAAATGTTCTACCATGCCTTAGGTTTCCATCGGTTCAAGAATCACCTAAATCCGAGTTTTCTAGAGAGAGTTATAGCCATCCAAACATTACTGCTCAAATCAAAATCTGCAGAGTTGCGAGTTTGAGCGATGTTGTGACTCCCATTTGGGTTAGGTTATGGTCATAATTTGGGGTAGGTTTCTCCATGAAAGTTGTTTGTCTATGTCTTAACTTGTTTCTGTAAAAATTTCAGGTCAATTGACCAAATCTACAGTGATTTATGGCCAAATGAACAGTTACTATTCATTTGGTCATTCTGCAGGGGCTGTTTGCAGGGTATCCGGATTGGGGCCAAGTTTTGGTCCTCTTGCTTTGGTCTTTTGGACATGGCTTCTTCAGAAAAAATGTGCCATTATAAGTCTAGTTTCATGTCCAATTGGCCAAACACCAATTGGACCTACACAGCCAAAGTTATGGCTGTCTAAGTGGGCTGGACTCACAGCCTCCCTGCTGCTGTCACTAGGCAGTCTACCACTTTGGTTTGTAACACTCTAGTACACTTCAATTTATGATTAACTTACCTCAAATGGTCACTAATTGACCATTAGAATGTTCTTTAACAATTTCATAAGCCAAATCAAAATTTCACTCCTCAAAACCCTAATTCCCACTATAAATGTTCACAACATACCTTAATTAATCACTTTCATTCCTTACATATATATATATACCTTAAAACATACTCTCTAGTTCACTCTAAGTCCATCAAAACAATCTAATTCATTCCTTCCTTAGGGCTGCCAAAAATTCATGGTATACATACACATGAATTTAGTCCATTTAATTTACCATTTCATATAAATTTCAAGTTCCTAACATGAAATAAAAGGAATACTTGCATAAATAAGCACTAACCTCACTTGTAACCTAACTTGGACTTGCCCAACTTCAAAATTTCCTCAAATTTCTGCTGCCTTATGCTTCCTCAAGGTTTAGGGATAATTTTTTGTGAAGGAAGTTTAGGGTTTTGGGGTGGAGAGCTTAGGGAAAATCAAGCTTTGAACAAGAGCTTTCATGGAAATTTTTTCTTCTCTCTCTCTCTCTCAACGTTTCTGCAGCCCAAAGATGAAGATGGCTGTCCACTTTTTCCAATTTTTATCTCCTTTTATTCATGTTTAAGTAGTTTATAATGATGTGTCAAAATTTGGTTGGGTGAAAATATTTTAATTGCATCATGCTCATGTCATAAATATGACTTTTATTTCATTTTCTTTTCTTTTCTTTTCTACTCATTTTCAATTTAATTTTTAACAATATTTATTCATATTTTAGATCATAATAATTATTTACTCAACTGGACAAGTCGGCCAAAAATCGCCTCTGAAGGCGAAATGACCAAAATGCCCTCCGTTTGGCTTAACGGGTCAAAATTGTCTGTACCGATTGAAAAATTTTTCTAAATATTTTCTTGGCATTCTAATGCCATAGGAACCTCAATGACCCTTCTTTGGAGTCCCAAAAATTATTTTATGAATTTTTCCCCGGGTCTAGGGCTCCTCGTTGCGAGAACCGCAACTTCACTCTGGTTACCCATCGCTGGGCACTACTGCTTAACTTGGTTGTATTTTATTTCAAAAATTTTTACTAAATTTTTCTTATTAATATTTGAGTTAATTATGATTCCCGACTTTAGTTTAAATATTTTTCCAGACGTTCTAGCTGTCCGGACCGACACCGATCACCGGAATAGTAGAATGTACGGAGTTGCTACGGGGAGGGTGTTACAATAGACATCTGTGGATTATACTGCAGACTTTGAGGGAGAAACAGCTATACGCCAAATTGTCGAAATGTGAATTTTGGCTGAAGGAGATATCCTTTTTGGGGCACATAGTATCAGCAGAGGGTATTAAGGTAGATCCTAGCAAGATTAAAGCTGTCCTTAATTGGAAGGCACCCAGAAATGTCACAGAGATTCGCAGTTTTCTAGGGTTAGCTGGATACTACCGTCGATTTGTGAAGGGATTCTCCATGTGGGCATCTCCATTGACCAAGCTCCTTAGAAAGGATGTGAAATTTCAGTGGACGGACAAATGCCAACAAAGTTTTGATGAATTGAAGAGATGTTTGACAGAGGCTCCAGTCCTGACTTTACCTACACCGAGTAAAGAATATACAATTTACAGGGATGCTTCTCACAACGGGTTAGGTTGTGTGTTGATGCAAGATCGAAATGTTATTGCCTATGCATCACGCCAGCTAAAATCGCATGAGAGGAATTATCCGACACATGATTTGGAGCTTGCAGCTATCGTGTTTGCTCTTAAGATCTGGAGGCATTATTTGTATGGGGAGAAGTGTTACATCTACACAGATCATAAGAGTTTGAAGTATTTGGGCACCCAGAAAGAGTTGAATTTGAGACAGAGGAGATGGTTAGAGTTGATAAAAGACTATGATTGTCTAATAGACTATTAGCCAGGGAAAGCTAATGTTGTGGCTGACGCCTTAAGTCGCAAGACTATGGCAAGTCTACGGGTTACTCCTTTGTCTTTGGTACATGAGTTGAGATCATTACATGCCAGTTTAGAGATTAATGATGAGGGGCAGACAGCAGTTGCATGGCATATACAGCCAGTGCTGATTGATCAGATCAGAATGGCTACTCAGAATGATGAAAAGTATCAGAAGCTGTTGGAAGAAGTCCGGAAGGGCAAGAAACCAGAGTTCTCAATTAGAGGTGATGGGTTACTACTACACCAGGGCAGAAT
The DNA here is from genome assembly GCF_030052815.1 of Hevea brasiliensis. Lineage (NCBI taxonomy): Eukaryota > Viridiplantae > Streptophyta > Magnoliopsida > Malpighiales > Euphorbiaceae > Hevea > Hevea brasiliensis. The sequence continues at coordinate 81,705,463 of NC_079496.1, forward strand.
GTGCGTTCCTAATGATGTTGATTTGAGGCAGATTATTTTGAAGGAAGCACATGAGTCTCCTTTTGCCATGCACCATGGTGGTACAAAAATGTATAGAGGGCTAAAGGAGCATTACTGGTGGATGGGTATGAAGAGAGATAGTGGCAGAGTTTGTATCCAAATGCCTAACTTGTCAGTAAGTAAAGGCAGAGCATCAAGTACCAACTGGGTTATTACATCCACTGTCAGTGCCAGAATGGAAATGGGAAAGAATAACGATGGATTTTGTAATGGGACTTCCGAGGACACAGAAGAGTCATGATGCAGTATGGGTCATTGTCGACAGACTGACTAAGTCTGCTCATTTTCTGCCAATCCAAATGGACTACAGTTTAGACAGATTGGCCAGGTTATACATCGATGAGATTGTGAGACTTCATGGAGTGCCAGTATCCATTGTATCAGACAGAGATCCTAGGTTCACTTCTAGATTCTGGGGTAGTCTTCAGAGAGCCCTAGGAACTAGATTGAATTTCAAGACATTCCACCCACGCATGCATGGCCACCGAGAGGGTAATTCAGATCTTGGAGGACATGCTACGGGCTTGTGTGATTGAGTTTGAAGGTAGTTGGGATACACACTTGCCTTTGATTGAATTTGCTTACAACAACAGCTACCAATCTAGCATTGGGATGCCTCCATATGAAGCTTTGTATGGCAGAAAATGTAGAACCCCGTTGTGTTGGGATGACGTGGGTGAAAGAAAAATGATTGGACCCGACATTGTTCAACAGACTGAAGAGAAAATTAGGGTGATTAGAGATCGACTTAAATCTGCATCAGACCGTCAAAAGTCCTATGTTGATTTGAAAAGAAGGGATATTGAGTATGCAGTGGGTGAGAAACTTTTCCTCAAGGTTTCTCCATGGAAGAGAATTATGAGACTCGGCAGAAAGGGGAAACTAAGTCCTCGTTTTATTGGGCCATATGAGATATTGGAAAGAGTGGGTCCTTTGGCTTATCGTTTGGCACTACCTCCAGAGTTAGAGAAGATACATAACGTCTTCCATGTGTCGATGTAGAGGAGGTATCAATCAGACCCATCTCATGTACTACCAATAGAAGAAATTGAAGTAAATCCAGACCTCTCATATGAAGAAGAACCCATAAAGATTCTGGCTTATGAGGTGAAGCAGCTACGGAACAAGCAGATACCATTAGTAAAAGTGCTGTGGAACCATCATTCGGGCCAAGAAGCTACTTGGGAACGAGAGGAGGACATGAGGAGACAACACCCACAGCTGTTCAGAGATTGATACCAGGTAAATTTCGAGACGAAATTTATATTAAGGGGGGGGGGGGAGAATTGTAACACCCCCGTTTGCATAGCCTGGTAGATTTCACTGTTCCGATGACCGGTGCCGGTACGGACAATTAAGGGGATTAGAACCATATTTAAGACAATTAGAGAAACCATAAACACAAATAATTAGTGATTGCCAATTAGTTAAGTATAAATAAGAAAAACATAACATAAGAAGTTAAACGAGCCGAGAGTCACAACGATGGGTGACCTCCTCGGGAACGACAGCGAAGTCATTTTAAACTCAATTTTCGAACCGTAAAATGTGACGCCGCGGTCCTTAGGACCATTATGAACACAGTGGAAAAGAGAAAATCACGAAAAGGAACTGTTAAGCCAGTCAAATAATTAGGTCAGGGAGCCGGAAGAAATATTGGATTATTTGCAAACCGAGATGAACCGACGAGGGACAATTTGGTCAATTGACCCCGAGAGCTGACTCCTGACCTAACTGTCAAATAAAATCGGAGAAAAGAAAATTTCGGAATCGAGAATTAAATTAAAAAACTAATAGAAAAATAAATAGAAAAAAAAAAGAAAAAGAAAAGTTAAAAAGGTAGTGACATCATCATGGTGACATCATACATGAGGTCATAAATAAAATTTATTTATTTGATAATTTGACTAAGTCAATTAAGAGATAAATATCCAAAATAAAGAAACAAAAATCATTTTTGCCTCTTCTTCTCCTTGCTAGCCGAAACTCCTTCTCTCCCTCCTCCATGAATTTCCACCATTAAAGAGTTATTCAACCTTGAATAACTTAATGTTCTTTCATTAAAATTAACCCTAGACCCTAGAAAACCTCTAAATCATCATAGAAAGGAAGAATAGAGGAAAGAAAAAGTGTGAAGTTGGAACAAAAAGTAAAGATCAAAGGCTTCACCTAAGGTTGGTATTCTAACCTTCAATTTCTATTTTAAATGCATCATTAGTTACTTAAATGAGTTTAGAAGTTAATGAAGTGAAATAAAAATATGTGAAGAGGACTAAACTGAAATTTCGTCCAGCTTGGAGCGAGTATGATTTTGTATGGTTTGAGGGTTCTGAATGAGTGTAGAAACCTTAATTACTTGAATGATTAGCATTAAAACCATTAAATGTAGTTAAATACAATGATTTAGTGAGATTAGGGTCTGAATGTTAGGGTTTGTGAACCAAAATTTGGAGAAATGCATAAATGATGACTTTGACCTATTGTGAGCTGAAAAATGGTCAATAATGACCAAAGGAGATGTGTTTGAATTGTTGGAAGTGAAGCCAAATTCGGAGGTTGAATGGTCATGCTGCTGGCAGCATGACCAAGCCAACTTTGAAGGACCAAAACGGAAATTTTACAAGTCCAATTGATATGCCATCAATTGAAGATGAAAATAGACAAAAAATTCCACAATTTTCATTAAGGAACCATGGCCAAAAATTGACTAAAACTTAGTGAACCAATTCACCAAAGTGAAATGAGAGCAGGCTGCCACTGTACAAACTGACCAAATGAACAGTATTTGTTCATTTGGTCATAACCCGAGCTAGGCAGGTCAGATTGACCTGAAATTTTACCAGTAGTTAGATCACATATAGACCTAAAACTTTCATGAAGAACACAAGTCCAGATTCTGCCAGCAACCAAGCCATTTGGCCACCCTAAGTTGGTGACTCAAATCTGCCAGCACCCAACTTTGCCCAGAAAATCTGGGTTATTTTTCATCTGGCAGCCCTGATTCAAAGGGCCATAACTTGAGCTACAAAACTCCAATTGGGGTGATTCAAAAATGAGAATAAACTTAAGACATTAAGGAACATTTTCTATGAAGGAAGTTTTGCCAAATTCCAACAGTAGATTTACCAATGGAACAGTGCAACTAGGAGCACCAAAACTGAAAATTTGACAATTTGGCCAAAAGGACTTAAGCTTTGAGAAAATGACCAAAACCAACAAATTTAATGACCAAAATGTGGTATGTGGGTGATGTTGGAGTTCCCATACCTATTAAGCCTTAAAAAGTCAACAATTTGACTTGAATAGTGTAGTGAATAGTAACCCGAAACACAAAAACTTCGAGAACGTCGAAATTAGTACATTAAAGCTAGGTAAAAATGAAGTGAAATTTATTTTTGGATTTATGCTAAGTTATGGTACTGAAACATTGTGAAATTGTGTGTTTCAGCTGAAAAAGACTAGGAAATTCGAAGAGACTGAGTCAAGGCTTCAAGGCGACTCAAGTCAGGTTTGTGCACAATAAGAATTATTTAAATATTTTAATCTCAAAAATTTGACTTCTGTGATTATTTATGTACTGTATTGCCATTTTATAATCGTAAATGTGACTTTGGAAATTGATCAAATTTCTCATAAATTGTTTGTATAAATTGTTTTGAATTGATTTTATGTTCACACTTAGCATGACAGTATCACATTATTCCTCCTCCATTTATGGGGTTGAGATCGTTTATTTTCCTCCCTCTTTGGCTTGCTAGTTGAGGTTGTAGATCGGATGAGTACTCATTAGCTAGCTAGCCACCTCCCTCATTGATTTCGATTAATGGGGTTGAGATTGCTTTGTCGTGGTGTACAACACGGCATTGATCGGAAATTTTGTGTCATGGCTTAAGTTGTGTATGACTTTGGCAATACTGTGTTTATGAAATTGTTTGACTAAATTGTGTTTAATAGATTATTTGACAAGATGATGTTATTATGAACTTTAATATTTTTGAAATGTGATTAAGAAACATTTAAATTGTGTTTGGCAATGAATGATTTATTTATTGCATTTTAAATTTTTATTGTGCACCACTGAGTATTTTTATACTCAGCGATAGCTTATTTTGCTGTCGCAGATAAGAGCAAGGAGAAAGCAACAGAGTGAGCTGCTGTTAAATAGAGGACTACTCTGACCATTTTGTACGGATATTATTTTATACCCTTGTAGATAATCTTGATGTAAATATAAAAATGTTGTATGTATCAATGTAGTTGAGCAGTTGCCAATAAATTATAATAATATTTTTTTTTTGGATTTCCTTCTGTAAATTAATATTTGTACTTATGAATTTCTTACTTTATGCTTTGTGATTGGAGATCTTAAATATTTGAGATGATAAGTCTTGAATTGTATTGTGAAATTATTTTGAAGTGTGTTGAACTGAGTTGATTGAGTTATTGAAGGTTGGGAATTGTGAAATATTTTTGGAAGTGCTTTTTTTTAGGTATGTGAAGAACTATTTTCTCCAATTACAAACGGAACTCTGTCAAAATTTTTATAAAATTTGCGGCAAAATTTAAATGGACAAAAATTTTTACTAGTATTTAAACTTTGAATAAATGGTTTTTAATTCCTACCAAAATGCTCACCACTTCCAAAATGTAAGAAAATTGTTTTAAAATCCCTTGTAGGGTACTTAATGAGTTATCGGTAGGTGAAGTTTGGTAGTTCATTAAGTATTCTACGGGATCATGTTATGCCTTACGGAGAGGTAAGGTGTGACAGGAGTAGAGTTCTTATCCGAGATCCTTCATTTAAATTTTGAACCGAACATTCTAAGGGATCGGAGGAGAGTTCTTACTCGATTCTCATTTAAATAAAATACGGAGATCAGAGGAGAGTTCTTATCCGAGATCCTTCATCTAAATTTTTAAACCAAACACTCTAAGAGATTGGGGGAGAGTTCTTACCCATTTTTCAACCAAAACCCTAATAAAATATTTGGAGATCGGAGGAGAGTTCTTATCCGAAATCTCCTGCCTATAACTCTTTAATAAAACATACCTAGAGATCGGTAGAAACTTCTTATCCGAGCTCTCTTAGTGAAATCAAAATTAAAATAATACAACTCCAATATGCAAGGTAATTTTATTTGACACCTATTCACTAAAGGGCCGTCTCACGAACTCATGTTCTTGAGCAACCCAAAATAAGTGAAATATCGAACACTCCTTTATTATACATAAAGGATTAACACCACCCCTCTCCCAACCCTCTAATTATCTTTTTAATTTATAAAGAGCGTAACATTAAATCTGTTCACCCTCATTGAGGGACGAGGCGGGGTGCCTAACACCTTCCCCGCCCGTATACAGACCCCGAACCTAGAATCTCTTTTTCTCTTTTGAAGTGGTTTCCTTTTAATTTATTTTCACAAAATGGTTTTCTTTAATTTCCCTCAAAATTAGAGTGGTGACTCCTCTCTTTTCCCACTTCGGTGAAGAGCTTCGTCCAGGCGACCGCAAAATACCTTGTGACATGCAATACATTTTAAAATGAAATTGGTAACATATACCAACACTAAAGGACTATAAAATGTGACATATTGGTAACATTAGAATTGACTCACTTAGAGTGCATCAAAGGTCAACATTATAGATTGACTAATGAAAGTAACAATATTAAATAAATTTAATTATTGAACTTTATTATTAGAAACAATTTAAAAGAGTACTGAAACACTTCAAATTGTGTGTTTCAGTTAGCAAAGACTCAGGGAAGGGGAAGGAAACACTTAGTCAAGGCCAAGAGGCTACTCTTCAGAGGTTTGTGCACAATAATTATTTCTTTTGAATTTTAACTTGAAATAAATTATTACAATTTGTATGTTATTGCTTAAATTATGGAAAATTTGTGTGAATGAAATTTGATGGATACTTATTGCTTGAAAAATATTGCAAATAGTTTGAAACCACAACTATCATATATATTTGATTGAATTCCTCGCTAGCTTATCTAGTGGGATGAATTGGCTTTGAATTCCCTCTCTAGCTGAAGTGTTGAGGTGTGTGCCAGTTGAGGACGAATAGGATGAGTACTCATATAATTGCTAGCTAACTATGTTTTTCCTCATTAGCCACTGGCTTTTGGGACGAATTGGACTTTGGAATCATGATTAAGCTGTGTGTGTGTGATTTATTAATATTCATTGAAACATTCTGAAATGGAGTTTAATTCTTTATGACATTCTTTGTCTTTTGAATTTAATTATGATTTTAAGTATCCACAGTTTATATGATTTATGGTTTATGGTATTAAATTGCATTTTCTTAATGTTTTGCACCACTGAGACATTGGCTCAGCGATAGCTTTTTCATTGCTGTCATAGGTAGACAGACAGAGAGACAGAGCAGCAA